>NW_026869996.1:12652292-12865833 GCF_020882245.1 Rhopalosiphum padi
TACAATTCTCAAGTTAATCTCTTGAAACCTGGACCACTATATTAAGAAAATGATTTTAATTTACTATTATTAACTTCTATAGATATTATGTTAGCTGATTCTTCATAAATTCTATAAAACATGTTTTTATATGATAAGTTTGAGAAATATTATGAATTCCTCTTTTAATCTGCTTATAAAACAGTCAAATATTAAATGTATACACCAACAGAGGGCGTGAGCGTCGCCGTAGTAGGGACGACATCCGTCGGCCGAATCGCCTCAGAAAGAAACTAGATAGTTGTGTGGCGTTCACCGTACTGCTGTGTATCGTAACGGGTCGTTGTTTTTACTTAGATTTTGAGTCTACTCGTTATTTATTAATTAAGATTTTTGATATTATAAACGAATTGTTCATATTTTATGCCCGAAGTTAACACAAGTAACTGTCTTGATCCTTGACTACTAGATCAAGAAAATGATTCTAATTTATAATTTTTAACTTTCATTTTTTTCATTTTACCTGATATTTTTACTTCATAAAAACTATAAAATATGATTTTATAAGTTAATTTTGACGAATAATACAACTTAACATTTTTTCGTATTGAAAAGGAGCGATTTTCAGTTGTTGTACAAATGTATTCTTTAGTTACACTCATAATACATTTGAATTCCTTCTACAAAACATTCTGGTACATTTGTACTATCTTTATGGCTTATCATAATTATTATTTATTATCATCTATTATCTATGTTTTGCAGTTCTACATTCGTTTTTGTATTTAAGTTTCAGTTGTAAATTCCTTTCATGTATTTTGTATAAAAATGAAGTTTGTCTGTTAGTTTATGTTTTGATAGTTTCCACTTCTGAATTACTCAGTGTTGTCCACGTACTAGTTGTTATATAAAAATTGTCGTTCTCCTTATGGTATCTAGTAGTGACATTTTGTCCTCCAACCATTATACATATTTAACTTACTATTTTTTTTTTAGATGGCTGTACACCAGATATACTCAGGACATATTGATACATGAATTACCAATTTCTACCACATGGGAAAGTTTCAACATCCTACGTTGAAAATGGACTGGACGATCCTGATAATTATAATAGTTTTATGCATAGTACGAGTAATTGATATTGAATATAATTGATAGTCAATTAATAGTAGTGTAACAAAAAGTTAGTGTCATGAAATCCAGACCATTAGATTAAGTATATGATTCTTATTTTACCATTTCCAACTTCCATATATATCATATAAGCTGATACTTCATAAACACTATAAAACATGTTTTTATATGATTATTTTGACTCGTATTTTAAATTCATATTTTTAACTGCTTATAAAACAGTGAATTCTCAAGTTAGTGTCATGAAAGTCAGACCATTAGATTAAGAAAATTATTCTAATTTACCATTATTAACTAGCATACATTTCATTTAAGCTGATACTTCAATAACGCTATAAAACATGATTTTATATGATAATTTTGACTCGTAATTTTAAATTCATTTTTTTAACTGTTTATAAAACACTCAATTCTCAAGTTAATCTCTTGAAACCTGGACCACTATATTAAGAAAATGATTCTAATTTACTATTATTAACTTCTATAGATATTATGTAAGATGATTCTTCATAAACACTATTAAAACATGATTTTTGTATGATAATTTTGACGAATATTAAAAATTCATTTTTTTAACTGTTTATAAAACACACAATTCTCAAGTTAATCTCTTGTAACCTGGACCACTATATTAAGAAAATGATTCTAATTTACCATTATTAATTTGCATACATTTCATTTAAGCTGATGCTTCATAAACACTATAAGACATGTTTTTAATATGATTATTTTGACTCGTATTTTATATTCATATTTTTAACTGCTTATAAAATACTAAATTGCTCAAGTTATTCTTTAACAATTATACATTATTAACTTACTACAATTTTTCAGATTGACGTATGTCAGATCACTCAAGGCATGCAGATACATGAATTCACATTTCTACCACTTAAGAAAGTATCAACATCCTATGCTGAAAATGGACTAGAAGATACTGCTAATAATATTGGGTTTATGTAATGTGCGTGTAAGGGTTATTGAATATAATTGATAGTAAATTAATGCAGTGAAACAATTGAGATTCGTTAATAATCTGAATAAAATTTTAGTTAACACCTTTGACTTGTAATTTTCTTTCATAAGAGTTACCATTATTAACTTGCATACATTTCATTTGAGCTGATGCTTCATAAACACTATAAGACATGTTTTTATATGATTATTTTGACTCGAATTTTAAATTCATATTATTATCTGCTTATAAAACACTCAATTCTTAACTTAGTGTCATGAAATCCAGACCATTAGATTAAGTAAATGATTCTAATTTACTATTATTAACTTCTATAGATATTATGTAAGCCGATTCTTCATAAACACCATAATACATGATTTTTTTATGATAATTTTGACGAATAATAAAAATTCAATTTTTTTTAACTGTTTATAAAACACACAATTCTCAAGTTAATCTCTTGAAACCTGGACCACTATATTAAGAAAATGATTCTAATTTACTATTATTAACTTCTATAGATATTATGTAAGCTGATTCTTCATAAACACTATAAAACATGATTTTGTATGATAATTTTGACGAATATTAAAAATTCATTTTTTTAACTGTTTATAAAAAACTCAATTCTCAAGTTAATCTCTTGAAACCTGGACCACTATATTAAGAAAATGATTCTAATTTACTATTATTAACTTCTATAGATATTATGTAAGCTGATTCTTCATAAACACTATAAAACATGATTTTGTATGATAATTTTGACGAATATTAAAAATTCATTTTTTTAACTGTTTATAAAAAACTCAATTCTCAAGTTAATCTCTTGAAACCTTGACCACTATATTAAGAAAATGATTCTAATTTACTATTATTAACTTCTATAGATATTATGTAAGCTGATTCTTCATAAACACTATAAAACATGATTTTGTATGATAATTTTGACGAATATTAAAAATTCATTTTTTTAACTGTTTATAAAACACACAATTCTCAAGTTAATCTCTTGAAACCTGGACCACTATATTAAGAAAATGATTTTAATTTACTATTATTAACTTCTATAGATATTATGTTAGCTGATTCTTCATAAATTCTATAAAACATGTTTTTATATGATAAGTTTGAGAAATATTATGAATTCCTCTTTTAATCTGCTTAATAAAACAGTCAAATATTAAATGTATACACCAACAGAGGGCGTGAGCGTCGCCGTAGTAGGGACGACATCCGTCGGGCCGAATCGCCTCAGAAAGAAACTAGATAGTTGTGTGGCGTTCACCGTACTGCTGTGTATCGTAACGGGTCGTTGTTTTTACTTAGATTTTGAGTCTACTCGTTATTTATTAATTAAGATTTTTGATATTATAAACGAATTGTTCATATTTTATGCCCGAAGTTAACACAAGTAACTGTCTTGATCCTTGACTACTAGATCAAGAAAATGATTCTAATTTATAATTTTTAACTTTCATTTTTTTCATTTTACCTGATATTTTTACTTCATAAAAACTATAAAATATGATTTTATAAGTTAATTTTGACGAATAATACAACTTAACATTTTTTCGTATTGAAAAGGAGCGATTTTCAGTTGTTGTACAAATGTATTCTTTAGTATACACTCATAATACATTTGAATTCCTTCTACAAAACATTCTGGTACATTTGTACTATCTTTTATGGCTTATCATAATTATTATTTATTATCATCTATTATCTATGTTTTGCAGTTCTACATTCGTTTTTGTATTTAAGTTTCAGTTGTAAATTCCTTTCATGTATTTTGTATAAAAATGAAGTTTGTCTGTTAGTTTATGTTTTGATAGTTTCCACTTCTGAATTACTCAGTGTTGTCCACGTACTAGTTGTTATATAAAAATTGTCGTTCTCCTTATGGTATCTAGTAGTGACATTTTGTCCTCCAACCATTATACATATTTAACTTACTATTTTTTTTTAGATGGCTGTACACCAGATATACTCAGGACATATTGATACATGAATTACCATTTCTACCACATGGGAAAGTTTCAACATCCTACGTTGAAAATGGACTGGACGATCCTGATAATTATAATAGTTTTATGCATAGTACGAGTAATTGATATTGAATATAATTGATAGTCAATTAATAGTAGTGTAACAAAAAGTTAGTGTCATGAAATCCAGACCATTAGATTAAGTATATGATTCTTATTTACCATTTCCAACTTCCATATATATCATATAAGCTGATACTTCATAAACACTATAAAACATGTTTTTATATGATTATTTTGACTCGTATTTTAAATTCATATTTTTAACTGCTTATAAAACAGTGAATTCTCAAGTTAGTGTCATGAAAGTCAGACCATTAGATTAAGAAAATTATTCTAATTTACCATTATTAACTAGCATACATTTCATTTAAGCTGATACTTCAATAACGCTATAAAACATGATTTTATATGATAATTTTGACTCGTATTTTAAATTCATTTTTTTAACTGTTTATAAAACACTCAATTCTCAAGTTAATCTCTTGAAACCTGGACCACTATATTAAGAAAATGATTCTAATTTACTATTATTAACTTCTATAGATATTATGTAAGATGATTCTTCATAAACACTATAAAACATGATTTTGTATGATAATTTTGACGAATATTAAAAATTCATTTTTTTAACTGTTTATAAAACACACAATTCTCAAGTTAATCTCTTGTAACCTGGACCACTATATTAAGAAAATGATTCTAATTTACCATTATTAATTTGCATACATTTCATTTAAGCTGATGCTTCATAAACACTATAAGACATGTTTTAATATGATTATTTTGACTCGTATTTTATATTCATATTTTTAACTGCTTATAAAATACTAAATGCTCAAGTTATTCTTTAACAATTATACATATTAACTTACTACAATTTTTCAGATTGACGTATGTCAGATCACTCAAGGCATGCAGATACATGAATTCACATTTCTACCACTTAAGAAAGTATCAACATCCTATGCTGAAAATGGACTAGAAGATACTGCTAATAATATTGGGTTTATGTAATGTGCGTGTAAGGGTTATTGAATATAATTGATAGTAAATTAATGGCAGTGAAACAATTGAGATTCGTTAATAATCTGAATAAAATTTTAGTTAACACCTTTGACTTGTAATTTTCTTTCATAAGAGTTACCATTATTAACTTGCATACATTTCATTTGAGCTGATGCTTCATAAACACTATAAGACATGTTTTTATATGATTATTTTGACTCGAATTTTAAATTCATATTATTATCTGCTTATAAAACACTCAATTCTTAACTTAGTGTCATGAAATCCAGACCATTAGATTAAGTAAATGATTCTAATTTACTATTATTAACTTCTATAGATATTATGTAAGCCGATTCTTCATAAACACCATAATACATGATTTTTTATGATAATTTTGACGAATAATAAAAATTCAATTTTTTTTTAACTGTTTATAAAACACACAATTCTCAAGTTAATCTCTTGAAACCTGGACCACTATATTAAGAAAATGATTCTAATTTACTATTATTAACTTCTATAGATATTATGTAAGCTGATTCTTCATAAACACTATAAAACATGATTTTGTATGATAATTTTGACGAATATTAAAAATTCATTTTTTTAACTGTTTATAAAAAACTCAATTCTCAAGTTAATCTCTTGAAACCTGGACCACTATATTAAGAAAATGATTCTAATTTACTATTATTAACTTCTATAGATATTATGTAAGCTGATTCTTCATAAACACTATAAAACATGATTTTGTATGATAATTTTGACGAATATTAAAAAATTCATTTTTTTAACTGTTTATAAAAAAACTCAATTCTCAAGTTAATCTCTTGAAACCTTGACCACTATATTAAGAAAATGATTCTAATTTACTATTATTAACTTCTATAGATATTATGTAAGCTGATTCTTCATAAACACTATAAAACATGATTTTGTATGATAATTTTGACGAATATTAAAAATTCATTTTTTTTAACTGTTTATAAAACACACAATTCTCAAGTTAATCTCTTGAAACCTGGACCACTATATTAAGAAAATGATTTTAATTTACTATTATTAACTTCTATAGATATTATGTTAGCTGATTCTTCATAAATTCTAATAAAACATGTTTTTATATGATAAGTTTGAGAAATATTATGAATTCCTCTTTTAATCTGCTTATAAAACAGTCAAATATTAAATGTATACACCAACAGAGGGCGTGAGCGTCGCCGTAGTAGGGACGACATCCGTCGGCCGAATCGCCTCAGAAAGAAACTAGATAGTTGTGTGGCGTTCACCGTACTGCTGTGTATCGTAACGGGTCGTTGTTTTTACTTAGATTTTGAGTCTACTCGTTATTTATTAATTAAGATTTTTGATATTATAAACGAATTGTTCATATTTTATGCCCGAAGTTAACACATGTAACTGTCTTGATCCTTGACTACTAGATCAAGAAAATGATTCTAATTTATAATTTTTAACTTTCATTTTTTTTCATTTTACCTGATATTTTTACTTCATAAAAAACTATAAAATATGATTTTATAAGTTAATTTTGACGAATAATACAACTTAACATTTTTTCGTATTGAAAAGGAGCGATTTTTCAGTTGTTGTACAAATGTATTCTTTAGTTACACTCATATTACATTTGAATTCCTTCTACAAAACATTCTTGGTACATTTGTACTATCTTTATGGCTTATCATAATTATTATTTATTATCATCTATTATCTATGTTTTGCAGTTCTACATTCGTTTTTGTATTTAAGTTTCAGTTGTAAATTCCTTTCATGTATTTTGTATAAAAATGAAGTTTGTCTGTTAGTTTATGTTTTGATAGTTTCCACTTCTGAATTACTCAGTGTTGTCCACGTACTAGTTGTTATATAAAAATTGTCGTTCTCCTTATGGTATCTAGTAGTGACATTTTGTCCTCCAACCATTATACATAATTTAACTTACTATTTTTTTTTAGATGGCTGTACACCAGATATACTCAGGACATATTGATACATGAATTACCATTTCTACCACATGGGAAAGTTTCAACATCCTACGTTGAAAATGGACTGGACGATCCTGATAATTATAATAGTTTTATGCATAGTACGAGTAATTGATATTGAATATAATTGATAGTCAATTAATAGTAGTGTAACAAAAAGTTAGTGTCATGAAATCCAGACCATTAGATTAAGGTATATGATTCTTATTTACCATTTCCAACTTCCATATATATCATATAAGCTGATACTTCATAAACACTATAAAACATGTTTTTATATGATTATTTTTGACTCGTATTTTTAAATTCATATTATTAACTGCTTATAAAACAGTGAATTCTCAAGTTAGTGTCATGAAAGTCAGACCATTAGATTAAGAAAATTATTCTAATTTACCATTATTAACTAGCATACATTTCATTTAAGCTGATACTTCAATAACGCTATAAAACATGATTTTATATGATAATTTTGACTCGTATTTTAAATTCATTTTTTTAACTGTTTATAAAACACTCAATTCTCAAGTTAATCTCTTGAAACCTGGACCACTATATTAAGAAAATGATTCTAATTTACTATTATTAACTTCTATAGATATTATGTAAGATGATTCTTCATAAACACCTATAAAACATGATTTTGTATGATAATTTTGACGAATATTAAAAATTCATTTTTTTAACTGTTTATAAAACACACAATTCTCAAGTTAATCTCTTGTAACCTGGACCACTATATTAAGAAAATGATTCTAATTTACCATTATTAATTTGCATACATTTCATTTAAGCTGATGCTTCATAAACACTATAAGACATGTTTTAATATGATTATTTTGACTCGTATTTTATATTCATATTTTTAACTGCTTATAAAATACTAAATGCTCAAGTTATTCTTTAACAATTATACATTATTAACTTACTACAATTTTTCAGATTGACGTATGTCAGATCACTCAAGGCATGCAGATACATGAATTCACATTTCCTACCACTTAAGAAAGTATCAACCATCCTATGCTGAAAATGGACTAGAAGATACTGCTAATAATATTGGGTTTATGTAATGTGCGTGTAAGGGTTATTGAATATAATTGATAGTAAATTAATGGCAGTGAAACAATTGAGATTCGTTAATAATCTGAATAAAATTTTAGTTAACACCTTTGACTTGTAATTTTCTTTCATAAGAGTTACCATTATTAACTTGCATACATTTCATTTGAGCTGATGCTTCATAAACACTATAAGACATGTTTTTATATGATTATTTTGACTCGAATTTTAAATTCATATTATTATCTGCTTATAAAACACTCAATTCTTAACTTAGTGTCATGAAATCCAGACCATTAGATTAAGTAAATGATTCTAATTTACTATTATTAACTTCTATAGATATTATGTAAGCCGATTCTTCATAAACACCATAATACATGATTTTTTATGATAATTTTGACGAATAATAAAAATTCAATTTTTTTTAACTGTTTATAAAACACACAATTCTCAAGTTAATCTCTTGAAACCTGGACCACTATATTAAGAAAATGATTCTAATTTACTATTATTAACTTCTATAGATATTATGTAAGCTGATTCTTCATAAACACTATAAAACATGATTTTGTATGATAATTTTGACGAATATTAAAAATTCATTTTTTAACTGTTTATAAAAAACTCAATTCTCAAGTTAATCTCTTGAAACCTGGACCACTATATTAAGAAAATGATTCTAATTTACTATTATTAACTTCTATAGATATTATGTAAGGCTGATTCTTCATAAACACTATAAACATGATTTTGTATGATAATTTTGACGAATATTAAAAATTCATTTTTTTAACTGTTTATAAAAAACTCAATTCTCAAGTTAATCTCTTGAAACCTTGACCACTATATTAAGAAATGATTCTAATTTACTATTATTAACTTCTATAGATATTATGTAAGCTGATTCTTCATAAACACTATAAAACATGATTTTTGTATGATAATTTTGACGAATATTAAAAATTCATTTTTTTAACTGTTTATAAAACACACAATTCTCAAGTTAATCTCTTGAAACCTGGACCACTATATTAAGAAAATGATTTTTAATTTACTATTATTAACTTCTATAGATATTATGTTAGCTGATTCTTCATAAATTCCTATAAAACATGTTTTTATATGATAAGTTTGAGAAATATTATGAATTCCTCTTTTAATCCTGCTTATAAAACAGTCAAATATTAAATGTATACACCAACAGAGGGCGTGAGCGTCGCGCGTAAGTAGGGGACGACATCCGTCGGCCGAATCGCCTCAGAAAGAAACTAGATAGTTGTGTGGCGTTCACCGTACTGCTGTGTATCGTAACGGGTCGTTGTTTTTACTTAGATTTTGAGTCTACTCGTTATTTATTTAATTAAGATTTTTGATATTATAAACGAATTGTTCATATTTTATGCCCGAAGTTAACACAAGTAACTGTCTTGATCCTTGACTACTAGATCAAGAAAATGATTCTAATTTATAAATTTTTAACTTTCATTTTTTTCATTTTACCTGATATTTTTACTTCATAAAAACTATAAAATATGATTTTATAAGTTAATTATGACGAATAATACAACTTAACATTTTTTCGTATTGAAATAGGAGCGATTTTCAGGTTGTTGTACAAATGTATTCTTTAGTTACACTCATAATACATTTGAATTCCTTCTACAAAACATTCTAGGTACATTTGTACTATCTTTTATGGCTTATCATAATTATTATTTATTATCATCTATTATCTATGTTTTGCAGTTTCTACATTCGTTTTTGTATTTAAGTTTCAGTTGTAAATTCCTTTCATGTATTTTGTATAAAAATGAAGTTTGTCTGTTAGTTTATGTTTTGATAGTTTCCACTTCTGAATTACTCAGTGTTGTCCACGTACTAGTTGTTATATAAAAATTGTCGTTCTCCTTATGGTATCTAGTAGTGACATTTTGTCCTCCAACCATTATACATATTTAACTTACTATTTTTTTTTTAGATGGCTGTACACCAGATATACTCAGGACATATTGATACATGAATTACCATTTCTACCACATGGGAAAGTTTCAACATCCTACGTTGAAAATGGACTGGACGATCCTGATAATTATAATAGTTTTTATGCATAGTACGAGTAATTGATATTGAATATAATTGATAGTCAATTAATAGTAGTGTAACAAAAAGTTTAGTGTCATGAAATCCAGACCATTAGATTAAGTATATGATTCTTATTTACCATTTCCAACTTCCATATATATCATATAAGCTGATACTTCATAAACACTATAAAACATGTTTTTATATGATTATTTTGACTCGTATTTTAAATTCATATTATTAACTGCTTATAAAACAGTGAATTCTCAAGTTAGTGTCATGAAAGGTCAGACCATTAGATTAAGAAAATTATTCTAATTTACCATTATTAACTAGCATACATTTCATTTAAGCTGATACTTCAATAACGCTATAAACATGATTTTTATATGATAATTTTGACTCGTATTTTAAATTCATTTTTTTAACTGTTTATAAAACACTCAATTCTCAAGTTAATCTCTTGAAACCTGGACCACTATATTAATGAAAATGATTCTAATTTACTATTATTAACTTCTATAGATATTATGTAAGATGATTCTTCATAAACACTATAAAAACATGATTTTGTATGATAATTTTGACGAATATTAAAAATTCATTTTTTAACTGTTTATAAAACACACAATTCTCAAGTTAATCTCTTGTAACCTGGACCACTATATTAAGAAAATGATTCTAATTTACCATTATTAATTTGCATACATTTCATTTAAGCTGATGCTTCATAAACACTATAAGAACATGTTTTAATATGATTATTTTGACTCGTATTTTATATTCATATTTTAACTGCTTATAAAATACTAAATGCTCAAGTTATTCTTTAACAATTATACATTATTAACTTACTACAATTTTTCAGATTGACGTATGTCAGATCACTCAAGGCATGCAGATACATGAATTCACATTTCTACCACTTAAGAAAGTATCAACATCCTATGCTGAAAATGGACTAGAAGATACTGCTAATAATATTGGGTTTATGTAATGTGCGTGTAAGGGTTATTGAATATAATTGATAGTAAATTAATGGCAGTGAAAACAATTGAGATTCGTTAATAATCTGTATAAAATTTTAGTTAACACCTTTGACTTGTAATTTTCTTTCATAAGAGTTACCATTATTAACTTGCATACATTTCATTTGAGCTGATGCTTCATAAACACTATAAGACATGTTTTTATATGATTTATTTTGACTCGAATTTTAAATTCATATTATTATCTGCTTATAAAACACTCAATTCTTAACTTAGTGTCATGAAATCCAGACCATTAGATTAAGTAAAATGATTCTAATTTACTATTATTAACTTCTATAGATATTATGTAAGCCGATTCTTCATAAACACCATAATACATGATTTTTTATGATAATTTTGACGAATAATAAAAATTCAATTTTTTTTAACTGTTTATAAAACACACAATTCTCAAGTTAATCTCTTGAAACCTGGACCACTATATTAAGAAAATGATTCTAATTTACTAATTATTAACTTCTATAGATATTATGTAAGCTGATTCTTCATAAACACTATAAAACATGATTTTGTATGATAATTTTGACGAATATTAAAAATTCATTTTTTTAACTGTTTATAAAAAACTCAATTCTCAAGTTAATCTCTTGAAACCTGGACCCACTATATTAAGAAAATGATTCTAATTTACTATTATTAACTTCTATAGATATTATGTAAGCTGATTCTTCATAAACACTATAAAACATGATTTTGTATGATAATTTTGACGAATATTAAAAATTCATTTTTTTAACTGTTTTATAAAAAACTCAATTCTCAAGTTAATCTCTTGAAACCTTGACCACTATATTAAGAAAATGATTCTAATTTACTATTATTAACTTCTATAGATATTATGTAAGCTGATTCTTCATAAACACTATAAAACATGATTTTGTATGATAATTTTGACGAATATTAAAAATTCATTTTTTTAACTGTTTATAAAACACACAATTCTCAAGTTAATCTCTTGAAACCTGGACCACTATATTAAGAAAATGATTTTAATTTACTATTATTAACTTCTATAGATATTATGTTAGCTGATTCTTCATAAATTCTATAAAACATGTTTTTATATGATAAGTTTGAGAAATATTATGAATTCCTCTTTTAATCTGCTTATAAAACAGTCAAATATTAAATGTATACACCAACAGAGGGCGTGAGCGTCGCCGTAGTAGGGACGACATCCGTCGGCCGAATCGCCTCAGAAAGAAACTAGATAGTTGTGTGGCGTTCACCGTACTGCTGTGTATCGTAACGGGTCGTTGTTTTTTACTTAGATTTTGAGTCTACTCGTTATTTATTAATTAAGATTTTTGATATTATAAACGAATTGTTCATATTTTATGCCCGAAGTTAACACAAGTAACTGTCTTGATCCTTGACTACTAGATCAAGAAAATGATTCTAATTTATAATTTTTAACTTTCATTTTTTTCATTTTACCTGATATTTTTACTTCATAAAAACTATAAAATATGATTTTATAAGTTAATTTTGACGAATAATACAACTTAACATTTTTTCGTATTGAAAAGGAGCGATTTTCAGTTGTTGTACAAATGTATTCTTTAGTTACACTCATAATACATTTGAATTCCTTCTACAAAACATTCTGGTACATTTGTACTATCTTTTATGGCTTATCATAATTATTATTTATTATCATCTATTATCTATGGTTTTGCAGTTCTACATTCGTTTTTTGTATTTAAGTTTCAGTTGTAAATTCCTTTCATGTATTTTGTATAAAAAATGAAGTTTGTCTGTTAGTTTATGTTTTGATAGTTTCCACTTCTGAATTACTCAGTGTTGTCCACGTACTAGTTGTTATATAAAAATTGTCGTTCTCCTTATGGTATCTAGTAGTGACATTTTGTCCTCCAACCATTATACATATTTAAACTTACTATTTTTTTTTAGATGGCTTGTACACCAGATATACTCAGGACATATTGATACATGAATTACCATTTCTACCACATGGGAAAGTTTCAACATCCTACGTTGAAAATGGACTGGACGATCCTGATAATTATAATAGTTTTATGCATAGTACGAGTAATTGATATTGAATATAATTGATAGTCAATTAATAGTAGTGTAACAAAAAGTTAGTGTCATGAAATCCAGACCATTAGATTAAGTATATGATTCTTATTTACCATTTCCAACTTCCATATATATCATATAAGCTGATACTTCATAAACACTATAAAACATGTTTTTATATGATTATTTTGACTCGTATTTTAAATTCATATTTTTAACTGCTTATAAAACAGTGAATTCTCAAGTTAGTGTCATGAAAGTCAGACCATTAGATTAAGAAAATTATTCTAATTTACCATTATTAACTAGCATACATTTCATTTAAGCTGATACTTCAATAACGCTATAAAACATGATTTTATATGATAATTTTGACTCGTATTTTAAATTCATTTTTTTAACTGTTTATAAAACACTCAATTCTCAAGTTAATCTCTTGAAACCTGGACCACTATATTAAGAAAATGATTCTAATTTACTATTATTAACTTCTATAGATATTATGTAAGATGATTCTTCATAAACACTATAAAACATGATTTTGTATGATAATTTTGACGAATATTAAAAATTCATTTTTTTAACTGTTTATAAAACACACAATTCTCAAGTTAATCTCTTGTAACCTGGACCACTATATTAAGAAAATGATTCTAATTTACCATTATTAATTTGCATACATTTCATTTAAGCTGATGCTTCATAAACACTATAAGACATGTTTTAATATGATTATTTTGACTCGTATTTTATATTCATATTTTTAACTGCTTATAAAATACTAAATGCTCAAGTTATTCTTTAACAATTATACATTATTAACTTACTACAATTTTTCAGATTGACGTATGTCAGATCACTCAAGGCATGCAGATACATGAATTCACATTTCTACCACTTAAGAAAGTATCAACATCCTATGCTGAAAATGGACTAGAAGATACTGCTAATAATATTGGGTTTATGTAATGTGCGTGTAAGGGTTATTGAATATAATTGATAGTAAATTAATGGCAGTGAAACAATTGAGATTCGTTAATAATCTGAATAAAATTTTAGTTAACACCTTTGACTTGTAATTTTCTTTCATAAGAGTTACCATTATTAACTTGCATACATTTCATTTGAGCTGATGCTTCATAAACACTATAAGACATGTTTTTATATGATTATTTTGACTCGAATTTTAAATTCATATTATTATCTGCTTATAAAACACTCAATTCTTAACTTAGTGTCATGAAATCCAGACCATTAGATTAAGTAAATGATTCTAATTTACTATTATTAACTTCTATAGATATTATGTAAGCCGATTCTTCATAAACACCATAATACATGATTTTTTATGATAATTTTGACGAATAATAAAAATTCAATTTTTTTTAACTGTTTATAAAACACACAATTCTCAAGTTAATCTCTTGAAACCTGGACCACTATATTAAGAAAATGATTCTAATTTACTATTATTAACTTCTATAGATATTATGTAAGCTGATTCTTCATAAACACTATAAAACATGATTTTGTATGATAATTTTGACGAATATTAAAAATTCATTTTTTTAACTGTTTATAAAAAACTCAATTCTCAAGTTAATCTCTTGAAACCTGGACCACTATATTAAGAAAATGATTCTAATTTACTATTATTAACTTCTATAGATATTATGTAAGCTGATTCTTCATAAACACTATAAAACATGATTTTGTATGATAATTTTGACGAATATTAAAAATTCATTTTTTTAACTGTTTATAAAAAACTCAATTCTCAAGTTAATCTCTTGAAACCTTGACCACTATATTAAGAAAATGATTCTAATTTACTATTATTAACTTCTATAGATATTATGTAAGCTGATTCTTCATAAACACTATAAAACATGATTTTGTATGATAATTTTGACGAATATTAAAAATTCATTTTTTTAACTGTTTATAAAACACACAATTCTCAAGTTAATCTCTTGAAACCTGGACCACTATATTAAGAAAATGATTTTAATTTACTATTATTAACTTCTATAGATATTATGTTAGCTGATTCTTCATAAATTCTATAAAACATGTTTTTATATGATAAGTTTGAGAAATATTATGAATTCCTCTTTTAATCTGCTTATAAAACAGTCAAATATTAAATGTATACACCAACAGAGGGCGTGAGCGTCGCCGTAGTAGGGACGACATCCGTCGGCCGAATCGCCTCAGAAAGAAACTAGATAGTTGTGTGGCGTTCACCGTACTGCTGTGTATCGTAACGGGTCGTTGTTTTTACTTAGATTTTGAGTCTACTCGTTATTTATTAATTAAGATTTTTGATATTATAAACGAATTGTTCATATTTTATGCCCGAAGTTAACACATGTAACTGTCTTGATCCTTGACTACTAGATCAAGAAAATGATTCTAATTTATAATTTTTAACTTTCATTTTTTTCATTTTACCTGATATTTTTACTTCATAAAAACTATAAAATATGATTTTATAAGTTAATTTTGACGAATAATACAACTTAACATTTTTTCGTATTGAAAAGGAGCGATTTTCAGTTGTTGTACAAATGTATTCTTTAGTTACACTCATAATACATTTGAATTCCTTCTACAAAACATTCTGGTACATTTGTACTATCTTTTATGGCTTATCATAATTATTATTTATTATCATCTATTATCTATGTTTTGCAGTTCTACATTCGTTTTTGTATTTAAGTTTCAGTTGTAAATTCCTTTCATGTATTTTGTATAAAAATGAAGTTTGTCTGTTAGTTTATGTTTTGATAGTTTCCACTTCTGAATTACTCAGTGTTGTCCACGTACTAGTTGTTATATAAAAATTGTCGTTCTCCTTATGGTATCTAGTAGTGACATTTTGTCCTCCAACCATTATACATATTTAACTTACTATTTTTTTTTAGATGGCTGTACACCAGATATACTCAGGACATATTGATACATGAATTACCATTTCTACCACATGGGAAAGTTTCAACATCCTACGTTGAAAATGGACTGGACGATCCTGATAATTATAATAGTTTTATGCATAGTACGAGTAATTGATATTGAATATAATTGATAGTCAATTAATAGTAGTGTAACAAAAAGTTAGTGTCATGAAATCCAGACCATTAGATTAAGTATATGATTCTTATTTACCATTTCCAACTTCCATATATATCATATAAGCTGATACTTCATAAACACTATAAAACATGTTTTTATATGATTATTTTGACTCGTATTTTAAATTCATATTATTAACTGCTTATAAAACAGTGAATTCTCAAGTTAGTGTCATGAAAGTCAGACCATTAGATTAAGAAAATTATTCTAATTTACCATTATTAACTAGCATACATTTCATTTAAGCTGATACTTCAATAACGCTATAAAACATGATTTTATATGATAATTTTGACTCGTATTTTAAATTCATTTTTTTAACTGTTTATAAAACACTCAATTCTCAAGTTAATCTCTTGAAACCTGGACCACTATATTAAGAAAATGATTCTAATTTACTATTATTAACTTCTATAGATATTATGTAAGATGATTCTTCATAAACACTATAAAACATGATTTTGTATGATAATTTTGACGAATATTAAAAATTCATTTTTTTAACTGTTTATAAAACACACAATTCTCAAGTTAATCTCTTGTAACCTGGACCACTATATTAAGAAAATGATTCTAATTTACCATTATTAATTTGCATACATTTCATTTAAGCTGATGCTTCATAAACACTATAAGACATGTTTTAATATGATTATTTTGACTCGTATTTTATATTCATATTTTTAACTGCTTATAAAATACTAAATGCTCAAGTTATTCTTTAACAATTATACATTATTAACTTACTACAATTTTTCAGATTGACGTATGTCAGATCACTCAAGGCATGCAGATACATGAATTCACATTTCTACCACTTAAGAAAGTATCAACATCCTATGCTGAAAATGGACTAGAAGATACTGCTAATAATATTGGGTTTATGTAATGTGCGTGTAAGGGTTATTGAATATAATTGATAGTAAATTAATGGCAGTGAAACAATTGAGATTCGTTAATAATCTGAATAAAATTTTAGTTAACACCTTTGACTTGTAATTTTCTTTCATAAGAGTTACCATTATTAACTTGCATACATTTCATTTGAGCTGATGCTTCATAAACACTATAAGACATGTTTTTATATGATTATTTTGACTCGAATTTTAAATTCATATTATTATCTGCTTATAAAACACTCAATTCTTAACTTAGTGTCATGAAATCCAGACCATTAGATTAAGTAAATGATTCTAATTTACTATTATTAACTTCTATAGATATTATGTAAGCCGATTCTTCATAAACACCATAATACATGATTTTTTATGATAATTTTGACGAATAATAAAAATTCAATTTTTTTTAACTGTTTATAAAACACACAATTCTCAAGTTAATCTCTTGAAACCTGGACCACTATATTAAGAAAATGATTCTAATTTACTATTATTAACTTCTATAGATATTATGTAAGCTGATTCTTCATAAACACTATAAAACATGATTTTGTATGATAATTTTGACGAATATTAAAAATTCATTTTTTTAACTGTTTATAAAAAACTCAATTCTCAAGTTAATCTCTTGAAACCTGGACCACTATATTAAGAAAATGATTCTAATTTACTATTATTAACTTCTATAGATATTATGTAAGCTGATTCTTCATAAACACTATAAAACATGATTTTGTATGATAATTTTGACGAATATTAAAAATTCATTTTTTTAACTGTTTATAAAAAACTCAATTCTCAAGTTAATCTCTTGAAACCTTGACCACTATATTAAGAAAATGATTCTAATTTACTATTATTAACTTCTATAGATATTATGTAAGCTGATTCTTCATAAACACTATAAAACATGATTTTGTATGATAATTTTGACGAATATTAAAAATTCATTTTTTTAACTGTTTATAAAACACACAATTCTCAAGTTAATCTCTTGAAACCTGGACCACTATATTAAGAAAATGATTTTAATTTACTATTATTAACTTCTATAGATATTATGTTAGCTGATTCTTCATAAATTCTATAAAACATGTTTTTATATGATAAGTTTGAGAAATATTATGAATTCCTCTTTTAATCTGCTTATAAAACAGTCAAATATTAAATGTATACACCAACAGAGGGCGTGAGCGTCGCCGTAGTAGGGACGACATCCGTCGGCCGAATCGCCTCAGAAAGAAACTAGATAGTTGTGTGGCGTTCACCGTACTGCTGTGTATCGTAACGGGTCGTTGTTTTTACTTAGATTTTGAGTCTACTCGTTATTTATTAATTAAGATTTTTGATATTATAAACGAATTGTTCATATTTTATGCCCGAAGTTAACACAAGTAACTGTCTTGATCCTTGACTACTAGATCAAGAAAATGATTCTAATTTATAATTTTTAACTTTCATTTTTTTCATTTTACCTGATATTTTTACTTCATAAAAACTATAAAATATGATTTTATAAGTTAATTTTGACGAATAATACAACTTAACATTTTTTCGTATTGAAAAGGAGCGATTTTCAGTTGTTGTACAAATGTATTCTTTAGTTACACTCATAATACATTTGAATTCCTTCTACAAAACATTCTGGTACATTTGTACTATCTTTTATGGCTTATCATAATTATTATTTATTATCATCTATTATCTATGTTTTGCAGTTCTACATTCGTTTTTGTATTTAAGTTTCAGTTGTAAATTCCTTTCATGTATTTTGTATAAAAATGAAGTTTGTCTGTTAGTTTATGTTTTGATAGTTTCCACTTCTGAATTACTCAGTGTTGTCCACGTACTAGTTGTTATATAAAAATTGTCGTTCTCCTTATGGTATCTAGTAGTGACATTTTGTCCTCCAACCATTATACATATTTAACTTACTATTTTTTTTTAGATGGCTGTACACCAGATATACTCAGGACATATTGATACATGAATTACCATTTCTACCACATGGGAAAGTTTCAACATCCTACGTTGAAAATGGACTGGACGATCCTGATAATTATAATAGTTTTATGCATAGTACGAGTAATTGATATTGAATATAATTGATAGTCAATTAATAGTAGTGTAACAAAAAGTTAGTGTCATGAAATCCAGACCATTAGATTAAGTATATGATTCTTATTTACCATTTCCAACTTCCATATATATCATATAAGCTGATACTTCATAAACACTATAAAACATGTTTTTATATGATTATTTTGACTCGTATTTTAAATTCATATTTTTAACTGCTTATAAAACAGTGAATTCTCAAGTTAGTGTCATGAAAGTCAGACCATTAGATTAAGAAAATTATTCTAATTTACCATTATTAACTAGCATACATTTCATTTAAGCTGATACTTCAATAACGCTATAAAACATGATTTTATATGATAATTTTGACTCGTATTTTAAATTCATTTTTTTAACTGTTTATAAAACACTCAATTCTCAAGTTAATCTCTTGAAACCTGGACCACTATATTAAGAAAATGATTCTAATTTACTATTATTAACTTCTATAGATATTATGTAAGATGATTCTTCATAAACACTATAAAACATGATTTTGTATGATAATTTTGACGAATATTAAAAATTCATTTTTTTAACTGTTTATAAAACACACAATTCTCAAGTTAATCTCTTGTAACCTGGACCACTATATTAAGAAAATGATTCTAATTTACCATTATTAATTTGCATACATTTCATTTAAGCTGATGCTTCATAAACACTATAAGACATGTTTTAATATGATTATTTTGACTCGTATTTTATATTCATATTTTTAACTGCTTATAAAATACTAAATGCTCAAGTTATTCTTTAACAATTATACATTATTAACTTACTACAATTTTTCAGATTGACGTATGTCAGATCACTCAAGGCATGCAGATACATGAATTCACATTTCTACCACTTAAGAAAGTATCAACATCCTATGCTGAAAATGGACTAGAAGATACTGCTAATAATATTGGGTTTATGTAATGTGCGTGTAAGGGTTATTGAATATAATTGATAGTAAATTAATGGCAGTGAAACAATTGAGATTCGTTAATAATCTGAATAAAATTTTAGTTAACACCTTTGACTTGTAATTTTCTTTCATAAGAGTTACCATTATTAACTTGCATACATTTCATTTGAGCTGATGCTTCATAAACACTATAAGACATGTTTTTATATGATTATTTTGACTCGAATTTTAAATTCATATTATTATCTGCTTATAAAACACTCAATTCTTAACTTAGTGTCATGAAATCCAGACCATTAGATTAAGTAAATGATTCTAATTTACTATTATTAACTTCTATAGATATTATGTAAGCCGATTCTTCATAAACACCATAATACATGATTTTTTATGATAATTTTGACGAATAATAAAAATTCAATTTTTTTTAACTGTTTATAAAACACACAATTCTCAAGTTAATCTCTTGAAACCTGGACCACTATATTAAGAAAATGATTCTAATTTACTATTATTAACTTCTATAGATATTATGTAAGCTGATTCTTCATAAACACTATAAAACATGATTTTGTATGATAATTTTGACGAATATTAAAAATTCATTTTTTTAACTGTTTATAAAAAACTCAATTCTCAAGTTAATCTCTTGAAACCTGGACCACTATATTAAGAAAATGATTCTAATTTACTATTATTAACTTCTATAGATATTATGTAAGCTGATTCTTCATAAACACTATAAAACATGATTTTGTATGATAATTTTGACGAATATTAAAAATTCATTTTTTTAACTGTTTATAAAAAACTCAATTCTCAAGTTAATCTCTTGAAACCTTGACCACTATATTAAGAAAATGATTCTAATTTACTATTATTAACTTCTATAGATATTATGTAAGCTGATTCTTCATAAACACTATAAAACATGATTTTGTATGATAATTTTGACGAATATTAAAAATTCATTTTTTTAACTGTTTATAAAACACACAATTCTCAAGTTAATCTCTTGAAACCTGGACCACTATATTAAGAAAATGATTTTAATTTACTATTATTAACTTCTATAGATATTATGTTAGCTGATTCTTCATAAATTCTATAAAACATGTTTTTATATGATAAGTTTGAGAAATATTATGAATTCCTCTTTTAATCTGCTTATAAAACAGTCAAATATTAAATGTATACACCAACAGAGGGCGTGAGCGTCGCCGTAGTAGGGACGACATCCGTCGGCCGAATCGCCTCAGAAAGAAACTAGATAGTTGTGTGGCGTTCACCGTACTGCTGTGTATCGTAACGGGTCGTTGTTTTTACTTAGATTTTGAGTCTACTCGTTATTTATTAATTAAGATTTTTGATATTATAAACGAATTGTTCATATTTTATGCCCGAAGTTAACACAAGTAACTGTCTTGATCCTTGACTACTAGATCAAGAAAATGATTCTAATTTATAATTTTTAACTTTCATTTTTTTCATTTTACCTGATATTTTTACTTCATAAAAACTATAAAATATGATTTTATAAGTTAATTTTGACGAATAATACAACTTAACATTTTTTCGTATTGAAAAGGAGCGATTTTCAGTTGTTGTACAAATGTATTCTTTAGTTACACTCATAATACATTTGAATTCCTTCTACAAAACATTCTGGTACATTTGTACTATCTTTTATGGCTTATCATAATTATTATTTATTATCATCTATTATCTATGTTTTGCAGTTCTACATTCGTTTTTGTATTTAAGTTTCAGTTGTAAATTCCTTTCATGTATTTTGTATAAAAATGAAGTTTGTCTGTTAGTTTATGTTTTGATAGTTTCCACTTCTGAATTACTCAGTGTTGTCCACGTACTAGTTGTTATATAAAAATTGTCGTTCTCCTTATGGTATCTAGTAGTGACATTTTGTCCTCCAACCATTATACATATTTAACTTACTATTTTTTTTTAGATGGCTGTACACCAGATATACTCAGGACATATTGATACATGAATTACCATTTCTACCACATGGGAAAGTTTCAACATCCTACGTTGAAAATGGACTGGACGATCCTGATAATTATAATAGTTTTATGCATAGTACGAGTAATTGATATTGAATATAATTGATAGTCAATTAATAGTAGTGTAACAAAAAGTTAGTGTCATGAAATCCAGACCATTAGATTAAGTATATGATTCTTATTTACCATTTCCAACTTCCATATATATCATATAAGCTGATACTTCATAAACACTATAAAACATGTTTTTATATGATTATTTTGACTCGTATTTTAAATTCATATTTTTAACTGCTTATAAAACAGTGAATTCTCAAGTTAGTGTCATGAAAGTCAGACCATTAGATTAAGAAAATTATTCTAATTTACCATTATTAACTAGCATACATTTCATTTAAGCTGATACTTCAATAACGCTATAAAACATGATTTTATATGATAATTTTGACTCGTATTTTAAATTCATTTTTTTAACTGTTTATAAAACACTCAATTCTCAAGTTAATCTCTTGAAACCTGGACCACTATATTAAGAAAATGATTCTAATTTACTATTATTAACTTCTATAGATATTATGTAAGATGATTCTTCATAAACACTATAAAACATGATTTTGTATGATAATTTTGACGAATATTAAAAATTCATTTTTTTAACTGTTTATAAAACACACAATTCTCAAGTTAATCTCTTGTAACCTGGACCACTATATTAAGAAAATGATTCTAATTTACCATTATTAATTTGCATACATTTCATTTAAGCTGATGCTTCATAAACACTATAAGACATGTTTTAATATGATTATTTTGACTCGTATTTTATATTCATATTTTTAACTGCTTATAAAATACTAAATGCTCAAGTTATTCTTTAACAATTATACATTATTAACTTACTACAATTTTTCAGATTGACGTATGTCAGATCACTCAAGGCATGCAGATACATGAATTCACATTTCTACCACTTAAGAAAGTATCAACATCCTATGCTGAAAATGGACTAGAAGATACTGCTAATAATATTGGGTTTATGTAATGTGCGTGTAAGGGTTATTGAATATAATTGATAGTAAATTAATGGCAGTGAAACAATTGAGATTCGTTAATAATCTGAATAAAATTTTAGTTAACACCTTTGACTTGTAATTTTCTTTCATAAGAGTTACCATTATTAACTTGCATACATTTCATTTGAGCTGATGCTTCATAAACACTATAAGACATGTTTTTATATGATTATTTTGACTCGAATTTTAAATTCATATTATTATCTGCTTATAAAACACTCAATTCTTAACTTAGTGTCATGAAATCCAGACCATTAGATTAAGTAAATGATTCTAATTTACTATTATTAACTTCTATAGATATTATGTAAGCCGATTCTTCATAAACACCATAATACATGATTTTTTATGATAATTTTGACGAATAATAAAAATTCAATTTTTTTTAACTGTTTATAAAACACACAATTCTCAAGTTAATCTCTTGAAACCTGGACCACTATATTAAGAAAATGATTCTAATTTACTATTATTAACTTCTATAGATATTATGTAAGCTGATTCTTCATAAACACTATAAAACATGATTTTGTATGATAATTTTGACGAATATTAAAAATTAATTTTTTTAACTGTTTATAAAAAACTCAATTCTCAAGTTAATCTCTTGAAACCTGGACCACTATATTAAGAAAATGATTCTAATTTACTATTATTAACTTCTATAGATATTATGTAAGCTGATTCTTCATAAACACTATAAAACATGATTTTGTATGATAATTTTGACGAATATTAAAAATTCATTTTTTTAACTGTTTATAAAAAACTCAATTCTCAAGTTAATCTCTTGAAACCTTGACCACTATATTAAGAAAATGATTCTAATTTACTATTATTAACTTCTATAGATATTATGTAAGCTGATTCTTCATAAACACTATAAAACATGATTTTGTATGATAATTTTGACGAATATTAAAAATTCATTTTTTTAACTGTTTATAAAACACACAATTCTCAAGTTAATCTCTTGAAACCTGGACCACTATATTAAGAAAATGATTTTAATTTACTATTATTAACTTCTATAGATATTATGTTAGCTGATTCTTCATAAATTCTATAAAACATGTTTTTATATGATAAGTTTGAGAAATATTATGAATTCCTCTTTTAATCTGCTTATAAAACAGTCAAATATTAAATGTATACACCAACAGAGGGCGTGAGCGTCGCCGTAGTAGGGACGACATCCGTCGGCCGAATCGCCTCAGAAAGAAACTAGATAGTTGTGTGGCGTTCACCGTACTGCTGTGTATCGTAACGGGTCGTTGTTTTTACTTAGATTTTGAGTCTACTCGTTATTTATTAATTAAGATTTTTGATATTATAAACGAATTGTTCATATTTTATGCCCGAAGTTAACACAAGTAACTGTCTTGATCCTTGACTACTAGATCAAGAAAATGATTCTAATTTATAATTTTTAACTTTCATTTTTTTCATTTTACCTGATATTTTTACTTCATAAAAACTATAAAATATGATTTTATAAGTTAATTTTGACGAATAATACAACTTAACATTTTTTCGTATTGAAAAGGAGCGATTTTCAGTTGTTGTACAAATGTATTCTTTAGTTACACTCATAATACATTTGAATTCCTTCTACAAAACATTCTGGTACATTTGTACTATCTTTTATGGCTTATCATAATTATTATTTATTATCATCTATTATCTATGTTTTGCAGTTCTACATTCGTTTTTGTATTTAAGTTTCAGTTGTAAATTCCTTTCATGTATTTTGTATAAAAATGAAGTTTGTCTGTTAGTTTATGTTTTGATAGTTTCCACTTCTGAATTACTCAGTGTTGTCCACGTACTAGTTGTTATATAAAAATTGTCGTTCTCCTTATGGTATCTAGTAGTGACATTTTGTCCTCCAACCATTATACATATTTAACTTACTATTTTTTTTTAGATGGCTGTACACCAGATATACTCAGGACATATTGATACATGAATTACCATTTCTACCACATGGGAAAGTTTCAACATCCTACGTTGAAAATGGACTGGACGATCCTGATAATTATAATAGTTTTATGCATAGTACGAGTAATTGATATTGAATATAATTGATAGTCAATTAATAGTAGTGTAACAAAAAGTTAGTGTCATGAAATCCAGACCATTAGATTAAGTATATGATTCTTATTTACCATTTCCAACTTCCATATATATCATATAAGCTGATACTTCATAAACACTATAAAACATGTTTTTATATGATTATTTTGACTCGTATTTTAAATTCATATTTTTAACTGCTTATAAAACAGTGAATTCTCAAGTTAGTGTCATGAAAGTCAGACCATTAGATTAAGAAAATTATTCTAATTTACCATTATTAACTAGCATACATTTCATTTAAGCTGATACTTCAATAACGCTATAAAACATGATTTTATATGATAATTTTGACTCGTATTTTAAATTCATTTTTTTAACTGTTTATAAAACACTCAATTCTCAAGTTAATCTCTTGAAACCTGGACCACTATATTAAGAAAATGATTCTAATTTACTATTATTAACTTCTATAGATATTATGTAAGATGATTCTTCATAAACACTATAAAACATGATTTTGTATGATAATTTTGACGAATATTAAAAATTCATTTTTTTAACTGTTTATAAAACACACAATTCTCAAGTTAATCTCTTGTAACCTGGACCACTATATTAAGAAAATGATTCTAATTTACCATTATTAATTTGCATACATTTCATTTAAGCTGATGCTTCATAAACACTATAAGACATGTTTTAATATGATTATTTTGACTCGTATTTTATATTCATATTTTTAACTGCTTATAAAATACTAAATGCTCAAGTTATTCTTTAACAATTATACATTATTAACTTACTACAATTTTTCAGATTGACGTATGTCAGATCACTCAAGGCATGCAGATACATGAATTCACATTTCTACCACTTAAGAAAGTATCAACATCCTATGCTGAAAATGGACTAGAAGATACTGCTAATAATATTGGGTTTATGTAATGTGCGTGTAAGGGTTATTGAATATAATTGATAGTAAATTAATGGCAGTGAAACAATTGAGATTCGTTAATAATCTGAATAAAATTTTAGTTAACACCTTTGACTTGTAATTTTCTTTCATAAGAGTTACCATTATTAACTTGCATACATTTCATTTGAGCTGATGCTTCATAAACACTATAAGACATGTTTTTATATGATTATTTTGACTCGAATTTTAAATTCATATTATTATCTGCTTATAAAACACTCAATTCTTAACTTAGTGTCATGAAATCCAGACCATTAGATTAAGTAAATGATTCTAATTTACTATTATTAACTTCTATAGATATTATGTAAGCCGATTCTTCATAAACACCATAATACATGATTTTTTATGATAATTTTGACGAATAATAAAAATTCAATTTTTTTTAACTGTTTATAAAACACACAATTCTCAAGTTAATCTCTTGAAACCTGGACCACTATATTAAGAAAATGATTCTAATTTACTATTATTAACTTCTATAGATATTATGTAAGCTGATTCTTCATAAACACTATAAAACATGATTTTGTATGATAATTTTGACGAATATTAAAAATTAATTTTTTTAACTGTTTATAAAAAACTCAATTCTCAAGTTAATCTCTTGAAACCTGGACCACTATATTAAGAAAATGATTCTAATTTACTATTATTAACTTCTATAGATATTATGTAAGCTGATTCTTCATAAACACTATAAAACATGATTTTGTATGATAATTTTGACGAATATTAAAAATTCATTTTTTTAACTGTTTATAAAAAACTCAATTCTCAAGTTAATCTCTTGAAACCTTGACCACTCTATTAAGAAAATGATTCTAATTTACTATTATTAACTTCTATAGATATTATGTAAGCTGATTCTTCATAAACACTATAAAACATGATTTTGTATGATAATTTTGACGAATATTAAAAATTCATTTTTTTAACTGTTTATAAAACACACAATTCTCAAGTTAATCTCTTGAAACCTGGACCACTATATTAAGAAAATGATTTTAATTTACTATTATTAACTTCTATAGATATTATGTTAGCTGATTCTTCATAAATTCTATAAAACATGTTTTTATATGATAAGTTTGAGAAATATTATGAATTCCTCTTTTAATCTGCTTATAAAACAGTCAAATATTAAATGTATACACCAACAGAGGGCGTGAGCGTCGCCGTAGTAGGGACGACATCCGTCGGCCGAATCGCCTCAGAAAGAAACTAGATAGTTGTGTGGCGTTCACCGTACTGCTGTGTATCGTAACGGGTCGTTGTTTTTACTTAGATTTTGAGTCTACTCGTTATTTATTAATTAAGATTTTTGATATTATAAACGAATTGTTCATATTTTATGCCCGAAGTTAACACAAGTAACTGTCTTGATCCTTGACTACTAGATCAAGAAAATGATTCTAATTTATAATTTTTAACTTTCATTTTTTTCATTTTACCTGATATTTTTACTTCATAAAAACTATAAAATATGATTTTATAAGTTAATTTTGACGAATAATACAACTTAACATTTTTTCGTATTGAAAAGGAGCGATTTTCAGTTGTTGTACAAATGTATTCTTTAGTTACACTCATAATACATTTGAATTCCTTCTACAAAACATTCTGGTACATTTGTACTATCTTTTATGGCTTATCATAATTATTATTTATTATCATCTATTATCTATGTTTTGCAGTTCTACATTCGTTTTTGTATTTAAGTTTCAGTTGTAAATTCCTTTCATGTATTTTGTATAAAAATGAAGTTTGTCTGTTAGTTTATGTTTTGATAGTTTCCACTTCTGAATTACTCAGTGTTGTCCACGTACTAGTTGTTATATAAAAATTGTCGTTCTCCTTATGGTATCTAGTAGTGACATTTTGTCCTCCAACCATTATACATATTTAACTTACTATTTTTTTTTAGATGGCTGTACACCAGATATACTCAGGACATATTGATACATGAATTACCATTTCTACCACATGGGAAAGTTTCAACATCCTACGTTGAAAATGGACTGGACGATCCTGATAATTATAATAGTTTTATGCATAGTACGAGTAATTGATATTGAATATAATTGATAGTCAATTAATAGTAGTGTAACAAAAAGTTAGTGTCATGAAATCCAGACCATTAGATTAAGTATATGATTCTTATTTACCATTTCCAACTTCCATATATATCATATAAGCTGATACTTCATAAACACTATAAAACATGTTTTTATATGATTATTTTGACTCGTATTTTAAATTCATATTATTAACTGCTTATAAAACAGTGAATTCTCAAGTTAGTGTCATGAAAGTCAGACCATTAGATTAAGAAAATTATTCTAATTTACCATTATTAACTAGCATACATTTCATTTAAGCTGATACTTCAATAACGCTATAAAACATGATTTTATATGATAATTTTGACTCGTATTTTAAATTCATTTTTTTAACTGTTTATAAAACACTCAATTCTCAAGTTAATCTCTTGAAACCTGGACCACTATATTAAGAAAATGATTCTAATTTACTATTATTAACTTCTATAGATATTATGTAAGATGATTCTTCATAAACACTATAAAACATGATTTTGTATGATAATTTTGACGAATATTAAAAATTCATTTTTTTAACTGTTTATAAAACACACAATTCTCAAGTTAATCTCTTGTAACCTGGACCACTATATTAAGAAAATGATTCTAATTTACCATTATTAATTTGCATACATTTCATTTAAGCTGATGCTTCATAAACACTATAAGACATGTTTTAATATGATTATTTTGACTCGTATTTTATATTCATATTTTTAACTGCTTATAAAATACTAAATGCTCAAGTTATTCTTTAACAATTATACATTATTAACTTACTACAATTTTTCAGATTGACGTATGTCAGATCACTCAAGGCATGCAGATACATGAATTCACATTTCTACCACTTAAGAAAGTATCAACATCCTATGCTGAAAATGGACTAGAAGATACTGCTAATAATATTGGGTTTATGTAATGTGCGTGTAAGGGTTATTGAATATAATTGATAGTAAATTAATGGCAGTGAAACAATTGAGATTCGTTAATAATCTGAATAAAATTTTAGTTAACACCTTTGACTTGTAATTTTCTTTCATAAGAGTTACCATTATTAACTTGCATACATTTCATTTGAGCTGATGCTTCATAAACACTATAAGACATGTTTTTATATGATTATTTTGACTCGAATTTTAAATTCATATTATTATCTGCTTATAAAACACTCAATTCTTAACTTAGTGTCATGAAATCCAGACCATTAGATTAAGTAAATGATTCTAATTTACTATTATTAACTTCTATAGATATTATGTAAGCCGATTCTTCATAAACACCATAATACATGATTTTTTATGATAATTTTGACGAATAATAAAAATTCAATTTTTTTTAACTGTTTATAAAACACACAATTCTCAAGTTAATCTCTTGAAACCTGGACCACTATATTAAGAAAATGATTCTAATTTACTATTATTAACTTCTATAGATATTATGTAAGCCGATTCTTCATAAACACTATAAAACATGATTTTGTATGATAATTTTGACGAATATTAAAAATTCATTTTTTTAACTGTTTATAAAAAACTCAATTCTCAAGTTAATCTCTTGAAACCTGGACCACTATATTAAGAAAATGATTCTAATTTACTATTATTAACTTCTATAGATATTATGTAAGCTGATTCTTCATAAACACTATAAAACATGATTTTGTATGATAATTTTGACGAATATTAAAAATTCATTTTTTTAACTGTTTATAAAAAACTCAATTCTCAAGTTAATCTCTTGAAACCTTGACCACTATATTAAGAAAATGATTCTAATTTACTATTATTAACTTCTATAGATATTATGTAAGCTGATTCTTCATAAACACTATAAAACATGATTTTGTATGATAATTTTGACGAATATTAAAAATTCATTTTTTTAACTGTTTATAAAACACACAATTCTCAAGTTAATCTCTTGAAACCTGGACCACTATATTAAGAAAATGATTTTAATTTACTATTATTAACTTCTATAGATATTATGTTAGCTGATTCTTCATAAATTCTATAAAACATGTTTTTATATGATAAGTTTGAGAAATATTATGAATTCCTCTTTTAATCTGCTTATAAAACAGTCAAATATTAAATGTATACACCAACAGAGGGCGTGAGCGTCGCCGTAGTAGGGACGACATCCGTCGGCCGAATCGCCTCAGAAAGAAACTAGATAGTTGTGTGGCGTTCACCGTACTGCTGTGTATCGTAACGGGTCGTTGTTTTTACTTAGATTTTGAGTCTACTCGTTATTTATTAATTAAGATTTTTGATATTATAAACGAATTGTTCATATTTTATGCCCGAAGTTAACACAAGTAACTGTCTTGATCCTTGACTACTAGATCAAGAAAATGATTCTAATTTATAATTTTTAACTTTCATTTTTTTCATTTTACCTGATATTTTTACTTCATAAAAACTATAAAATATGATTTTATAAGTTAATTTTGACGAATAATACAACTTAACATTTTTTCGTATTGAAAAGGAGCGATTTTCAGTTGTTGTACAAATGTATTCTTTAGTTACACTCATAATACATTTGAATTCCTTCTACAAAACATTCTGGTACATTTGTACTATCTTTTATGGCTTATCATAATTATTATTTATTATCATCTATTATCTATGTTTTGCAGTTCTACATTCGTTTTTGTATTTAAGTTTCAGTTGTAAATTCCTTTCATGTATTTTGTATAAAAATGAAGTTTGTCTGTTAGTTTATGTTTTGATAGTTTCCACTTCTGAATTACTCAGTGTTGTCCACGTACTAGTTGTTATATAAAAATTGTCGTTCTCCTTATGGTATCTAGTAGTGACATTTTGTCCTCCAACCATTATACATATTTAACTTACTATTTTTTTTTAGATGGCTGTACACCAGATATACTCAGGACATATTGATACATGAATTACCATTTCTACCACATGGGAAAGTTTCAACATCCTACGTTGAAAATGGACTGGACGATCCTGATAATTATAATAGTTTTATGCATAGTACGAGTAATTGATATTGAATATAATTGATAGTCAATTAATAGTAGTGTAACAAAAAGTTAGTGTCATGAAATCCAGACCATTAGATTAAGTATATGATTCTTATTTACCATTTCCAACTTCCATATATATCATATAAGCTGATACTTCATAAACACTATAAAACATGTTTTTATATGATTATTTTGACTCGTATTTTAAATTCATATTTTTAACTGCTTATAAAACAGTGAATTCTCAAGTTAGTGTCATGAAAGTCAGACCATTAGATTAAGAAAATTATTCTAATTTACCATTATTAACTAGCATACATTTCATTTAAGCTGATACTTCAATAACGCTATAAAACATGATTTTATATGATAATTTTGACTCGTATTTTAAATTCATTTTTTTAACTGTTTATAAAACACTCAATTCTCAAGTTAATCTCTTGAAACCTGGACCACTATATTAAGAAAATGATTCTAATTTACTATTATTAACTTCTATAGATATTATGTAAGATGATTCTTCATAAACACTATAAAACATGATTTTGTATGATAATTTTGACGAATATTAAAAATTCATTTTTTTAACTGTTTATAAAACACACAATTCTCAAGTTAATCTCTTGTAACCTGGACCACTATATTAAGAAAATGATTCTAATTTACCATTATTAATTTGCATACATTTCATTTAAGCTGATGCTTCATAAACACTATAAGACATGTTTTAATATGATTATTTTGACTCGTATTTTATATTCATATTTTTAACTGCTTATAAAATACTAAATGCTCAAGTTATTCTTTAACAATTATACATTATTAACTTACTACAATTTTTCAGATTGACGTATGTCAGATCACTCAAGGCATGCAGATACATGAATTCACATTTCTACCACTTAAGAAAGTATCAACATCCTATGCTGAAAATGGACTAGAAGATACTGCTAATAATATTGGGTTTATGTAATGTGCGTGTAAGGGTTATTGAATATAATTGATAGTAAATTAATGGCAGTGAAACAATTGAGATTCGTTAATAATCTGAATAAAATTTTAGTTAACACCTTTGACTTGTAATTTTCTTTCATAAGAGTTACCATTATTAACTTGCATACATTTCATTTGAGCTGATGCTTCATAAACACTATAAGACATGTTTTTATATGATTATTTTGACTCGAATTTTAAATTCATATTATTATCTGCTTATAAAACACTCAATTCTTAACTTAGTGTCATGAAATCCAGACCATTAGATTAAGTAAATGATTCTAATTTACTATTATTAACTTCTATAGATATTATGTAAGCCGATTCTTCATAAACACCATAATACATGATTTTTTATGATAATTTTGACGAATAATAAAAATTCAATTTTTTTTAACTGTTTATAAAACACACAATTCTCAAGTTAATCTCTTGAAACCTGGACCACTATATTAAGAAAATGATTCTAATTTACTATTATTAACTTCTATAGATATTATGTAAGCTGATTCTTCATAAACACTATAAAACATGATTTTGTATGATAATTTTGACGAATATTAAAAATTCATTTTTTTAACTGTTTATAAAAAACTCAATTCTCAAGTTAATCTCTTGAAACCTGGACCACTATATTAAGAAAATGATTCTAATTTACTATTATTAACTTCTATAGATATTATGTAAGCTGATTCTTCATAAACACTATAAAACATGATTTTGTATGATAATTTTGACGAATATTAAAAATTCATTTTTTTAACTGTTTATAAAAAACTCAATTCTCAAGTTAATCTCTTGAAACCTTGACCACTATATTAAGAAAATGATTCTAATTTACTATTATTAACTTCTATAGATATTATGTAAGCTGATTCTTCATAAACACTATAAAACATGATTTTGTATGATAATTTTGACGAATATTAAAAATTCATTTTTTTAACTGTTTATAAAACACACAATTCTCAAGTTAATCTCTTGAAACCTGGACCACTATATTAAGAAAATGATTTTAATTTACTATTATTAACTTCTATAGATATTATGTTAGCTGATTCTTCATAAATTCTATAAAACATGTTTTTATATGATAAGTTTGAGAAATATTATGAATTCCTCTTTTAATCTGCTTATAAAACAGTCAAATATTAAATGTATACACCAACAGAGGGCGTGAGCGTCGCCGTAGTAGGGACGACATCCGTCGGCCGAATCGCCTCAGAAAGAAACTAGATAGTTGTGTGGCGTTCACCGTACTGCTGTGTATCGTAACGGGTCGTTGTTTTTACTTAGATTTTGAGTCTACTCGTTATTTATTAATTAAGATTTTTGATATTATAAACGAATTGTTCATATTTTATGCCCGAAGTTAACACAAGTAACTGTCTTGATCCTTGACTACTAGATCAAGAAAATGATTCTAATTTATAATTTTTAACTTTCATTTTTTTCATTTTACCTGATATTTTTACTTCATAAAAACTATAAAATATGATTTTATAAGTTAATTTTGACGAATAATACAACTTAACATTTTTTCGTATTGAAAAGGAGCGATTTTCAGTTGTTGTACAAATGTATTCTTTAGTTACACTCATAATACATTTGAATTCCTTCTACAAAACATTCTGGTACATTTGTACTATCTTTTATGGCTTATCATAATTATTATTTATTATCATCTATTATCTATGTTTTGCAGTTCTACATTCGTTTTTGTATTTAAGTTTCAGTTGTAAATTCCTTTCATGTATTTTGTATAAAAATGAAGTTTGTCTGTTAGTTTATGTTTTGATAGTTTCCACTTCTGAATTACTCAGTGTTGTCCACGTACTAGTTGTTATATAAAAATTGTCGTTCTCCTTATGGTATCTAGTAGTGACATTTTGTCCTCCAACCATTATACATATTTAACTTACTATTTTTTTTTAGATGGCTGTACACCAGATATACTCAGGACATATTGATACATGAATTACCATTTCTACCACATGGGAAAGTTTCAACATCCTACGTTGAAAATGGACTGGACGATCCTGATAATTATAATAGTTTTATGCATAGTACGAGTAATTGATATTGAATATAATTGATAGTCAATTAATAGTAGTGTAACAAAAAGTTAGTGTCATGAAATCCAGACCATTAGATTAAGTATATGATTCTTATTTACCATTTCCAACTTCCATATATATCATATAAGCTGATACTTCATAAACACTATAAAACATGTTTTTATATGATTATTTTGACTCGTATTTTAAATTCATATTTTTAACTGCTTATAAAACAGTGAATTCTCAAGTTAGTGTCATGAAAGTCAGACCATTAGATTAAGAAAATTATTCTAATTTACCATTATTAACTAGCATACATTTCATTTAAGCTGATACTTCAATAACGCTATAAAACATGATTTTATATGATAATTTTGACTCGTATTTTAAATTCATTTTTTTAACTGTTTATAAAACACTCAATTCTCAAGTTAATCTCTTGAAACCTGGACCACTATATTAAGAAAATGATTCTAATTTACTATTATTAACTTCTATAGATATTATGTAAGATGATTCTTCATAAACACTATAAAACATGATTTTGTATGATAATTTTGACGAATATTAAAAATTCATTTTTTTAACTGTTTATAAAACACACAATTCTCAAGTTAATCTCTTGTAACCTGGACCACTATATTAAGAAAATGATTCTAATTTACCATTATTAATTTGCATACATTTCATTTAAGCTGATGCTTCATAAACACTATAAGACATGTTTTAATATGATTATTTTGACTCGTATTTTATATTCATATTTTTAACTGCTTATAAAATACTAAATGCTCAAGTTATTCTTTAACAATTATACATTATTAACTTACTACAATTTTTCAGATTGACGTATGTCAGATCACTCAAGGCATGCAGATACATGAATTCACATTTCTACCACTTAAGAAAGTATCAACATCCTATGCTGAAAATGGACTAGAAGATACTGCTAATAATATTGGGTTTATGTAATGTGCGTGTAAGGGTTATTGAATATAATTGATAGTAAATTAATGGCAGTGAAACAATTGAGATTCGTTAATAATCTGAATAAAATTTTAGTTAACACCTTTGACTTGTAATTTTCTTTCATAAGAGTTACCATTATTAACTTGCATACATTTCATTTGAGCTGATGCTTCATAAACACTATAAGACATGTTTTTATATGATTATTTTGACTCGAATTTTAAATTCATATTATTATCTGCTTATAAAACACTCAATTCTTAACTTAGTGTCATGAAATCCAGACCATTAGATTAAGTAAATGATTCTAATTTACTATTATTAACTTCTATAGATATTATGTAAGCCGATTCTTCATAAACACCATAATACATGATTTTTTATGATAATTTTGACGAATAATAAAAATTCAATTTTTTTTAACTGTTTATAAAACACACAATTCTCAAGTTAATCTCTTGAAACCTGGACCACTATATTAAGAAAATGATTCTAATTTACTATTATTAACTTCTATAGATATTATGTAAGCTGATTCTTCATAAACACTATAAAACATGATTTTGTATGATAATTTTGACGAATATTAAAAATTAATTTTTTTAACTGTTTATAAAAAACTCAATTCTCAAGTTAATCTCTTGAAACCTGGACCACTATATTAAGAAAATGATTCTAATTTACTATTATTAACTTCTATAGATATTATGTAAGCTGATTCTTCATAAACACTATAAAACATGATTTTGTATGATAATTTTGACGAATATTAAAAATTCATTTTTTTAACTGTTTATAAAAAACTCAATTCTCAAGTTAATCTCTTGAAACCTTGACCACTATATTAAGAAAATGATTCTAATTTACTATTATTAACTTCTATAGATATTATGTAAGCTGATTCTTCATAAACACTATAAAACATGATTTTGTATGATAATTTTGACGAATATTAAAAATTCATTTTTTTAACTGTTTATAAAACACACAATTCTCAAGTTAATCTCTTGAAACCTGGACCACTATATTAAGAAAATGATTTTAATTTACTATTATTAACTTCTATAGATATTATGTTAGCTGATTCTTCATAAATTCTATAAAACATGTTTTTATATGATAAGTTTGAGAAATATTATGAATTCCTCTTTTAATCTGCTTATAAAACAGTCAAATATTAAATGTATACACCAACAGAGGGCGTGAGCGTCGCCGTAGTAGGGACGACATCCGTCGGCCGAATCGCCTCAGAAAGAAACTAGATAGTTGTGTGGCGTTCACCGTACTGCTGTGTATCGTAACGGGTCGTTGTTTTTACTTAGATTTTGAGTCTACTCGTTATTTATTAATTAAGATTTTTGATATTATAAACGAATTGTTCATATTTTATGCCCGAAGTTAACACAAGTAACTGTCTTGATCCTTGACTACTAGATCAAGAAAATGATTCTAATTTATAATTTTTAACTTTCATTTTTTTCATTTTACCTGATATTTTTACTTCATAAAAACTATAAAATATGATTTTATAAGTTAATTTTGACGAATAATACAACTTAACATTTTTTCGTATTGAAAAGGAGCGATTTTCAGTTGTTGTACAAATGTATTCTTTAGTTACACTCATAATACATTTGAATTCCTTCTACAAAACATTCTGGTACATTTGTACTATCTTTTATGGCTTATCATAATTATTATTTATTATCATCTATTATCTATGTTTTGCAGTTCTACATTCGTTTTTGTATTTAAGTTTCAGTTGTAAATTCCTTTCATGTATTTTGTATAAAAATGAAGTTTGTCTGTTAGTTTATGTTTTGATAGTTTCCACTTCTGAATTACTCAGTGTTGTCCACGTACTAGTTGTTATATAAAAATTGTCGTTCTCCTTATGGTATCTAGTAGTGACATTTTGTCCTCCAACCATTATACATATTTAACTTACTATTTTTTTTAGATGGCTGTACACCAGATATACTCAGGACATATTGATACATGAATTACCATTTCTACCACATGGGAAAGTTTCAACATCCTACGTTGAAAATGGACTGGACGATCCTGATAATTATAATAGTTTTATGCATAGTACGAGTAATTGATATTGAATATAATTGATAGTCAATTAATAGTAGTGTAACAAAAAGTTAGTGTCATGAAATCCAGACCATTAGATTAAGTATATGATTCTTATTTACCATTTCCAACTTCCATATATATCATATAAGCTGATACTTCATAAACACTATAAAACATGTTTTTATATGATTATTTTGACTCGTATTTTAAATTCATATTTTTAACTGCTTATAAAACAGTGAATTCTCAAGTTAGTGTCATGAAAGTCAGACCATTAGATTAAGAAAATTATTCTAATTTACCATTATTAACTAGCATACATTTCATTTAAGCTGATACTTCAATAACGCTATAAAACATGATTTTATATGATAATTTTGACTCGTATTTTAAATTCATTTTTTTAACTGTTTATAAAACACTCAATTCTCAAGTTAATCTCTTGAAACCTGGACCACTATATTAAGAAAATGATTCTAATTTACTATTATTAACTTCTATAGATATTATGTAAGATGATTCTTCATAAACACTATAAAACATGATTTTGTATGATAATTTTGACGAATATTAAAAATTCATTTTTTTAACTGTTTATAAAACACACAATTCTCAAGTTAATCTCTTGTAACCTGGACCACTATATTAAGAAAATGATTCTAATTTACCATTATTAATTTGCATACATTTCATTTAAGCTGATGCTTCATAAACACTATAAGACATGTTTTAATATGATTATTTTGACTCGTATTTTATATTCATATTTTTAACTGCTTATAAAATACTAAATGCTCAAGTTATTCTTTAACAATTATACATTATTAACTTACTACAATTTTTCAGATTGACGTATGTCAGATCACTCAAGGCATGCAGATACATGAATTCACATTTCTACCACTTAAGAAAGTATCAACATCCTATGCTGAAAATGGACTAGAAGATACTGCTAATAATATTGGGTTTATGTAATGTGCGTGTAAGGGTTATTGAATATAATTGATAGTAAATTAATGGCAGTGAAACAATTGAGATTCGTTAATAATCTGAATAAAATTTTAGTTAACACCTTTGACTTGTAATTTTCTTTCATAAGAGTTACCATTATTAACTTGCATACATTTCATTTGAGCTGATGCTTCATAAACACTATAAGACATGTTTTTATATGATTATTTTGACTCGAATTTTAAATTCATATTATTATCTGCTTATAAAACACTCAATTCTTAACTTAGTGTCATGAAATCCAGACCATTAGATTAAGTAAATGATTCTAATTTACTATTATTAACTTCTATAGATATTATGTAAGCCGATTCTTCATAAACACCATAATACATGATTTTTTATGATAATTTTGACGAATAATAAAAATTCAATTTTTTTTAACTGTTTATAAAACACACAATTCTCAAGTTAATCTCTTGAAACCTGGACCACTATATTAAGAAAATGATTCTAATTTACTATTATTAACTTCTATAGATATTATGTAAGCTGATTCTTCATAAACACTATAAAACATGATTTTGTATGATAATTTTGACGAATATTAAAAATTAATTTTTTTAACTGTTTATAAAAAACTCAATTCTCAAGTTAATCTCTTGAAACCTGGACCACTATATTAAGAAAATGATTCTAATTTACTATTATTAACTTCTATAGATATTATGTAAGCTGATTCTTCATAAACACTATAAAACATGATTTTGTATGATAATTTTGACGAATATTAAAAATTCATTTTTTTAACTGTTTATAAAAAACTCAATTCTCAAGTTAATCTCTTGAAACCTTGACCACTATATTAAGAAAATGATTCTAATTTACTATTATTAACTTCTATAGATATTATGTAAGCTGATTCTTCATAAACACTATAAAACATGATTTTGTATGATAATTTTGACGAATATTAAAAATTCATTTTTTTAACTGTTTATAAAACACACAATTCTCAAGTTAATCTCTTGAAACCTGGACCACTATATTAAGAAAATGATTTTAATTTACTATTATTAACTTCTATAGATATTATGTTAGCTGATTCTTCATAAATTCTATAAAACATGTTTTTATATGATAAGTTTGAGAAATATTATGAATTCCTCTTTTAATCTGCTTATAAAACAGTCAAATATTAAATGTATACACCAACAGAGGGCGTGAGCGTCGCCGTAGTAGGGACGACATCCGTCGGCCGAATCGCCTCAGAAAGAAACTAGATAGTTGTGTGGCGTTCACCGTACTGCTGTGTATCGTAACGGGTCGTTGTTTTTACTTAGATTTTGAGTCTACTCGTTATTTATTAATTAAGATTTTTGATATTATAAACGAATTGTTCATATTTTATGCCCGAAGTTAACACAAGTAACTGTCTTGATCCTTGACTACTAGATCAAGAAAATGATTCTAATTTATAATTTTTAACTTTCATTTTTTTCATTTTACCTGATATTTTTACTTCATAAAAACTATAAAATATGATTTTATAAGTTAATTTTGACGAATAATACAACTTAACATTTTTTCGTATTGAAAAGGAGCGATTTTCAGTTGTTGTACAAATGTATTCTTTAGTTACACTCATAATACATTTGAATTCCTTCTACAAAACATTCTGGTACATTTGTACTATCTTTTATGGCTTATCATAATTATTATTTATTATCATCTATTATCTATGTTTTGCAGTTCTACATTCGTTTTTGTATTTAAGTTTCAGTTGTAAATTCCTTTCATGTATTTTGTATAAAAATGAAGTTTGTCTGTTAGTTTATGTTTTGATAGTTTCCACTTCTGAATTACTCAGTGTTGTCCACGTACTAGTTGTTATATAAAAATTGTCGTTCTCCTTATGGTATCTAGTAGTGACATTTTGTCCTCCAACCATTATACATATTTAACTTACTAATTTTTTTTTAGATGGCTGTACACCAGATATACTCAGGACATATTGATACATGAATTACCATTTCTACCACATGGGAAAGTTTCAACATCCTACGTTGAAAATGGACTGGACGATCCTGATAATTATAATAGTTTTATGCATAGTACGAGTAATTGATATTGAATATAATTGATAGTCAATTAATAGTAGTGTAACAAAAAGTTAGTGTCATGAAATCCAGACCATTAGATTAAGTATATGATTCTTATTTACCATTTCCAACTTCCATATATATCATATAAGCTGATACTTCATAAACACTATAAAACATGTTTTTATATGATTATTTTGACTCGTATTTTAAATTCATATTTTTAACTGCTTATAAAACAGTGAATTCTCAAGTTAGTGTCATGAAAGTCAGACCATTAGATTAAGAAAATTATTCTAATTTACCATTATTAACTAGCATACATTTCATTTAAGCTGATACTTCAATAACGCTATAAAACATGATTTTATATGATAATTTTGACTCGTATTTTAAATTCATTTTTTTAACTGTTTATAAAACACTCAATTCTCAAGTTAATCTCTTGAAACCTGGACCACTATATTAAGAAAATGATTCTAATTTACTATTATTAACTTCTATAGATATTATGTAAGATGATTCTTCATAAACACTATAAAACATGATTTTGTATGATAATTTTGACGAATATTAAAAATTCATTTTTTTAACTGTTTATAAAACACACAATTCTCAAGTTAATCTCTTGTAACCTGGACCACTATATTAAGAAAATGATTCTAATTTACCATTATTAATTTGCATACATTTCATTTAAGCTGATGCTTCATAAACACTATAAGACATGTTTTAATATGATTATTTTGACTCGTATTTTATATTCATATTTTTAACTGCTTATAAAATACTAAATGCTCAAGTTATTCTTTAACAATTATACATTATTAACTTACTACAATTTTTCAGATTGACGTATGTCAGATCACTCAAGGCATGCAGATACATGAATTCACATTTCTACCACTTAAGAAAGTATCAACATCCTATGCTGAAAATGGACTAGAAGATACTGCTAATAATATTGGGTTTATGTAATGTGCGTGTAAGGGTTATTGAATATAATTGATAGTAAATTAATGGCAGTGAAACAATTGAGATTCGTTAATAATCTGAATAAAATTTTAGTTAACACCTTTGACTTGTAATTTTCTTTCATAAGAGTTACCATTATTAACTTGCATACATTTCATTTGAGCTGATGCTTCATAAACACTATAAGACATGTTTTTATATGATTATTTTGACTCGAATTTTAAATTCATATTATTATCTGCTTATAAAACACTCAATTCTTAACTTAGTGTCATGAAATCCAGACCATTAGATTAAGTAAATGATTCTAATTTACTATTATTAACTTCTATAGATATTATGTAAGCCGATTCTTCATAAACACCATAATACATGATTTTTTATGATAATTTTGACGAATAATAAAAATTCAATTTTTTTTAACTGTTTATAAAACACACAATTCTCAAGTTAATCTCTTGAAACCTGGACCACTATATTAAGAAAATGATTCTAATTTACTATTATTAACTTCTATAGATATTATGTAAGCTGATTCTTCATAAACACTATAAAACATGATTTTGTATGATAATTTTGACGAATATTAAAAATTCATTTTTTTAACTGTTTATAAAAAACTCAATTCTCAAGTTAATCTCTTGAAACCTGGACCACTATATTAAGAAAATGATTCTAATTTACTATTATTAACTTCTATAGATATTATGTAAGCTGATTCTTCATAAACACTATAAAACATGATTTTGTATGATAATTTTGACGAATATTAAAAATTCATTTTTTTAACTGTTTATAAAAAACTCAATTCTCAAGTTAATCTCTTGAAACCTTGACCACTATATTAAGAAAATGATTCTAATTTACTATTATTAACTTCTATAGATATTATGTAAGCTGATTCTTCATAAACACTATAAAACATGATTTTGTATGATAATTTTGACGAATATTAAAAATTCATTTTTTTAACTGTTTATAAAACACACAATTCTCAAGTTAATCTCTTGAAACCTGGACCACTATATTAAGAAAATGATTTTAATTTACTATTATTAACTTCTATAGATATTATGTTAGCTGATTCTTCATAAATTCTATAAAACATGTTTTTATATGATAAGTTTGAGAAATATTATGAATTCCTCTTTTAATCTGCTTATAAAACAGTCAAATATTAAATGTATACACCAACAGAGGGCGTGAGCGTCGCCGTAGTAGGGACGACATCCGTCGGCCGAATCGCCTCAGAAAGAAACTAGATAGTTGTGTGGCGTTCACCGTACTGCTGTGTATCGTAACGGGTCGTTGTTTTTACTTAGATTTTGAGTCTACTCGTTATTTATTAATTAAGATTTTTGATATTATAAACGAATTGTTCATATTTTATGCCCGAAGTTAACACAAGTAACTGTCTTGATCCTTGACTACTAGATCAAGAAAATGATTCTAATTTATAATTTTTAACTTTCATTTTTTTCATTTTACCTGATATTTTTACTTCATAAAAACTATAAAATATGATTTTATAAGTTAATTTTGACGAATAATACAACTTAACATTTTTTCGTATTGAAAAGGAGCGATTTTCAGTTGTTGTACAAATGTATTCTTTAGTTACACTCATAATACATTTGAATTCCTTCTACAAAACATTCTGGTACATTTGTACTATCTTTTATGGCTTATCATAATTATTATTTATTATCATCTATTATCTATGTTTTGCAGTTCTACATTCGTTTTTGTATTTAAGTTTCAGTTGTAAATTCCTTTCATGTATTTTGTATAAAAATGAAGTTTGTCTGTTAGTTTATGTTTTGATAGTTTCCACTTCTGAATTACTCAGTGTTGTCCACGTACTAGTTGTTATATAAAAATTGTCGTTCTCCTTATGGTATCTAGTAGTGACATTTTGTCCTCCAACCATTATACATATTTAACTTACTATTTTTTTTTAGATGGCTGTACACCAGATATACTCAGGACATATTGATACATGAATTACCATTTCTACCACATGGGAAAGTTTCAACATCCTACGTTGAAAATGGACTGGACGATCCTGATAATTATAATAGTTTTATGCATAGTACGAGTAATTGATATTGAATATAATTGATAGTCAATTAATAGTAGTGTAACAAAAAGTTAGTGTCATGAAATCCAGACCATTAGATTAAGTATATGATTCTTATTTACCATTTCCAACTTCCATATATATCATATAAGCTGATACTTCATAAACACTATAAAACATGTTTTTATATGATTATTTTGACTCGTATTTTAAATTCATATTATTAACTGCTTATAAAACAGTGAATTCTCAAGTTAGTGTCATGAAAGTCAGACCATTAGATTAAGAAAATTATTCTAATTTACCATTATTAACTAGCATACATTTCATTTAAGCTGATACTTCAATAACGCTATAAAACATGATTTTATATGATAATTTTGACTCGTATTTTAAATTCATTTTTTTAACTGTTTATAAAACACTCAATTCTCAAGTTAATCTCTTGAAACCTGGACCACTATATTAAGAAAAGGATTCTAATTTACTATTATTAACTTCTATAGATATTATGTAAGATGATTCTTCATAAACACTATAAAACATGATTTTGTATGATAATTTGACGAATATTAAAAAATTCATTTTTTTAACTGTTTATAAAACACACAATTCTCAGTTAATCTCTTGTAACCTGGACCCACTATATTAAGAAAATGATTCTAATTTACCATTATTAATTTGCATACATTTCATTTAAGCTGATGCTTCATAAACAAAACATCGTCGTGTCGTGGAAACCACCAAACCCCACCATCCACCACCCCTCTATCCCTCCTCAATGCTTATAAAATACTAAATGCTCAAGTTATTCTTTAACAATTATACATTATTAACTTACTACAATTTTTCAGATTGACGTATGTCAGATCACTCAAGGCATGCAGATACATGAATTCACATTTCTACCACTTAAGAAAGTATCAACATCCTATGCTGAAAATGGACTAGAAGATACTGCTAATAATATTGGGTTTATGTAATGTGCGTGTAAGGGTTATTGAATATAATTGATAGTAAATTAATGGCAGTGAAACAATTGAGATTCGTTAATAATCTGAATAAAATTTTAGTTAACACCTTTGACTTGTAATTTTCTTTCATAAGAGTTACCATTATTAACTTGCATACATTTCATTTGAGCTGATGCTTCATAAACACTATAAGACATGTTTTTATATGATTATTTTGACTCGAATTTTAAATTCATATTATTATCTGCTTATAAAACACTCAATTCTTAACTTAGTGTCATGAAATCCAGACCATTAGATTAAGTAAATGATTCTAATTTACTATTATTAACTTCTATAGATATTATGTAAGCCGATTCTTCATAAACACCATAATACATGATTTTTTATGATAATTTTGACGAATAATAAAAATTCAATTTTTTTTAACTGTTTATAAAACACACAATTCTCAAGTTAATCTCTTGAAACCTGGACCACTATATTAAGAAAATGATTCTAATTTACTATTATTAACTTCTATAGATATTATGTAAGCTGATTCTTCATAAACACTATAAAACATGATTTTGTATGATAATTTTGACGAATATTAAAAATTCATTTTTTTAACTGTTTATAAAAAACTCAATTCTCAAGTTAATCTCTTGAAACCTGGACCACTATATTAAGAAAATGATTCTAATTTACTATTATTAACTTCTATAGATATTATGTAAGCTGATTCTTCATAAACACTATAAAACATGATTTTGTATGATAATTTTGACGAATATTAAAAATTCATTTTTTTAACTGTTTATAAAAAACTCAATTCTCAAGTTAATCTCTTGAAACCTTGACCACTATATTAAGAAAATGATTCTAATTTACTATTATTAACTTCTATAGATATTATGTAAGCTGATTCTTCATAAACACTATAAAACATGATTTTGTATGATAATTTTGACGAATATTAAAAATTCATTTTTTTAACTGTTTATAAAACACACAATTCTCAAGTTAATCTCTTGAAACCTGGACCACTATATTAAGAAAATGATTTTAATTTACTATTATTAACTTCTATAGATATTATGTTAGCTGATTCTTCATAAATTCTATAAAACATGTTTTTATATGATAAGTTTGAGAAATATTATGAATTCCTCTTTTAATCTGCTTATAAAACAGTCAAATATTAAATGTATACACCAACAGAGGGCGTGAGCGTCGCCGTAGTAGGGACGACATCCGTCGGCCGAATCGCCTCAGAAAGAAACTAGATAGTTGTGTGGCGTTCACCGTACTGCTGTGTATCGTAACGGGTCGTTGTTTTTACTTAGATTTTGAGTCTACTCGTTATTTATTAATTAAGATTTTTGATATTATAAACGAATTGTTCATATTTTATGCCCGAAGTTAACACAAGTAACTGTCTTGATCCTTGACTACTAGATCAAGAAAATGATTCTAATTTATAATTTTTAACTTTCATTTTTTTCATTTTACCTGATATTTTTACTTCATAAAAACTATAAAATATGATTTTATAAGTTAATTTTGACGAATAATACAACTTAACATTTTTTCGTATTGAAAAGGAGCGATTTTCAGTTGTTGTACAAATGTATTCTTTAGTTACACTCATAATACATTTGAATTCCTTCTACAAAACATTCTGGTACATTTGTACTATCTTTTATGGCTTATCATAATTATTATTTATTATCATCTATTATCTATGTTTTGCAGTTCTACATTCGTTTTTGTATTTAAGTTTCAGTTGTAAATTCCTTTCATGTATTTTGTATAAAAATGAAGTTTGTCTGTTAGTTTATGTTTTGATAGTTTCCACTTCTGAATTACTCAGTGTTGTCCACGTACTAGTTGTTATATAAAAATTGTCGTTCTCCTTATGGTATCTAGTAGTGACATTTTGTCCTCCAACCATTATACATATTTAACTTACTATTTTTTTTTAGATGGCTGTACACCAGATATACTCAGGACATATTGATACATGAATTACCATTTCTACCACATGGGAAAGTTTCAACATCCTACGTTGAAAATGGACTGGACGATCCTGATAATTATAATAGTTTTATGCATAGTACGAGTAATTGATATTGAATATAATTGATAGTCAATTAATAGTAGTGTAACAAAAAGTTAGTGTCATGAAATCCAGACCATTAGATTAAGTATATGATTCTTATTTACCATTTCCAACTTCCATATATATCATATAAGCTGATACTTCATAAACACTATAAAACATGTTTTTATATGATTATTTTGACTCGTATTTTAAATTCATATTTTTAACTGCTTATAAAACAGTGAATTCTCAAGTTAGTGTCATGAAAGTCAGACCATTAGATTAAGAAAATTATTCTAATTTACCATTATTAACTAGCATACATTTCATTTAAGCTGATACTTCAATAACGCTATAAAACATGATTTTATATGATAATTTTGACTCGTATTTTAAATTCATTTTTTTAACTGTTTATAAAACACTCAATTCTCAAGTTAATCTCTTGAAACCTGGACCACTATATTAAGAAAATGATTCTAATTTACTATTATTAACTTCTATAGATATTATGTAAGATGATTCTTCATAAACACTATAAAACATGATTTTGTATGATAATTTTGACGAATATTAAAAATTCATTTTTTTAACTGTTTATAAAACACACAATTCTCAAGTTAATCTCTTGTAACCTGGACCACTATATTAAGAAAATGATTCTAATTTACCATTATTAATTTGCATACATTTCATTTAAGCTGATGCTTCATAAACACTATAAGACATGTTTTAATATGATTATTTTGACTCGTATTTTATATTCATATTTTTAACTGCTTATAAAATACTAAATGCTCAAGTTATTCTTTAACAATTATACATTATTAACTTACTACAATTTTTCAGATTGACGTATGTCAGATCACTCAAGGCATGCAGATACATGAATTCACATTTCTACCACTTAAGAAAGTATCAACATCCTATGCTGAAAATGGACTAGAAGATACTGCTAATAATATTGGGTTTATGTAATGTGCGTGTAAGGGTTATTGAATATAATTGATAGTAAATTAATGGCAGTGAAACAATTGAGATTCGTTAATAATCTGAATAAAATTTTAGTTAACACCTTTGACTTGTAATTTTCTTTCATAAGAGTTACCATTATTAACTTGCATACATTTCATTTGAGCTGATGCTTCATAAACACTATAAGACATGTTTTTATATGATTATTTTGACTCGAATTTTAAATTCATATTATTATCTGCTTATAAAACACTCAATTCTTAACTTAGTGTCATGAAATCCAGACCATTAGATTAAGTAAATGATTCTAATTTACTATTATTAACTTCTATAGATATTATGTAAGCCGATTCTTCATAAACACCATAATACATGATTTTTTATGATAATTTTGACGAATAATAAAAATTCAATTTTTTTTAACTGTTTATAAAACACACAATTCTCAAGTTAATCTCTTGAAACCTGGACCACTATATTAAGAAAATGATTCTAATTTACTATTATTAACTTCTATAGATATTATGTAAGCTGATTCTTCATAAACACTATAAAACATGATTTTGTATGATAATTTTGACGAATATTAAAAATTCATTTTTTTAACTGTTTATAAAAAACTCAATTCTCAAGTTAATCTCTTGAAACCTGGACCACTATATTAAGAAAATGATTCTAATTTACTATTATTAACTTCTATAGATATTATGTAAGCTGATTCTTCATAAACACTATAAAACATGATTTTGTATGATAATTTTGACGAATATTAAAAATTCATTTTTTTAACTGTTTATAAAAAACTCAATTCTCAAGTTAATCTCTTGAAACCTTGACCACTATATTAAGAAAATGATTCTAATTTACTATTATTAACTTCTATAGATATTATGTAAGCTGATTCTTCATAAACACTATAAAACATGATTTTGTATGATAATTTTGACGAATATTAAAAATTCATTTTTTTAACTGTTTATAAAACACACAATTCTCAAGTTAATCTCTTGAAACCTGGACCACTATATTAAGAAAATGATTTTAATTTACTATTATTAACTTCTATAGATATTATGTTAGCTGATTCTTCATAAATTCTATAAAACATGTTTTTATATGATAAGTTTGAGAAATATTATGAATTCCTCTTTTAATCTGCTTATAAAACAGTCAAATATTAAATGTATACACCAACAGAGGGCGTGAGCGTCGCCGTAGTAGGGACGACATCCGTCGGCCGAATCGCCTCAGAAAGAAACTAGATAGTTGTGTGGCGTTCACCGTACTGCTGTGTATCGTAACGGGTCGTTGTTTTTACTTAGATTTTGAGTCTACTCGTTATTTATTAATTAAGATTTTTGATATTATAAACGAATTGTTCATATTTTATGCCCGAAGTTAACACAAGTAACTGTCTTGATCCTTGACTACTAGATCAAGAAAATGATTCTAATTTATAATTTTTAACTTTCATTTTTTTCATTTTACCTGATATTTTTACTTCATAAAAACTATAAAATATGATTTTATAAGTTAATTTTGACGAATAATACAACTTAACATTTTTTCGTATTGAAAAGGAGCGATTTTCAGTTGTTGTACAAATGTATTCTTTAGTTACACTCATAATACATTTGAATTCCTTCTACAAAACATTCTGGTACATTTGTACTATCTTTTATGGCTTATCATAATTATTATTTATTATCATCTATTATCTATGTTTTGCAGTTCTACATTCGTTTTTGTATTTAAGTTTCAGTTGTAAATTCCTTTCATGTATTTTGTATAAAAATGAAGTTTGTCTGTTAGTTTATGTTTTGATAGTTTCCACTTCTGAATTACTCAGTGTTGTCCACGTACTAGTTGTTATATAAAAATTGTCGTTCTCCTTATGGTATCTAGTAGTGACATTTTGTCCTCCAACCATTATACATATTTAACTTACTATTTTTTTTTAGATGGCTGTACACCAGATATACTCAGGACATATTGATACATGAATTACCATTTCTACCACATGGGAAAGTTTCAACATCCTACGTTGAAAATGGACTGGACGATCCTGATAATTATAATAGTTTTATGCATAGTACGAGTAATTGATATTGAATATAATTGATAGTCAATTAATAGTAGTGTAACAAAAAGTTAGTGTCATGAAATCCAGACCATTAGATTAAGTATATGATTCTTATTTACCATTTCCAACTTCCATATATATCATATAAGCTGATACTTCATAAACACTATAAAACATGTTTTTATATGATTATTTTGACTCGTATTTTAAATTCATATTTTTAACTGCTTATAAAACAGTGAATTCTCAAGTTAGTGTCATGAAAGTCAGACCATTAGATTAAGAAAATTATTCTAATTTACCATTATTAACTAGCATACATTTCATTTAAGCTGATACTTCAATAACGCTATAAAACATGATTTTATATGATAATTTTGACTCGTATTTTAAATTCATTTTTTTAACTGTTTATAAAACACTCAATTCTCAAGTTAATCTCTTGAAACCTGGACCACTATATTAAGAAAATGATTCTAATTTACTATTATTAACTTCTATAGATATTATGTAAGATGATTCTTCATAAACACTATAAAACATGATTTTGTATGATAATTTTGACGAATATTAAAAATTCATTTTTTTAACTGTTTATAAAACACACAATTCTCAAGTTAATCTCTTGTAACCTGGACCACTATATTAAGAAAATGATTCTAATTTACCATTATTAATTTGCATACATTTCATTTAAGCTGATGCTTCATAAACACTATAAGACATGTTTTAATATGATTATTTTGACTCGTATTTTATATTCATATTTTTAACTGCTTATAAAATACTAAATGCTCAAGTTATTCTTTAACAATTATACATTATTAACTTACTACAATTTTTCAGATTGACGTATGTCAGATCACTCAAGGCATGCAGATACATGAATTCACATTTCTACCACTTAAGAAAGTATCAACATCCTATGCTGAAAATGGACTAGAAGATACTGCTAATAATATTGGGTTTATGTAATGTGCGTGTAAGGGTTATTGAATATAATTGATAGTAAATTAATGGCAGTGAAACAATTGAGATTCGTTAATAATCTGAATAAAATTTTAGTTAACACCTTTGACTTGTAATTTTCTTTCATAAGAGTTACCATTATTAACTTGCATACATTTCATTTGAGCTGATGCTTCATAAACACTATAAGACATGTTTTTATATGATTATTTTGACTCGAATTTTAAATTCATATTATTATCTGCTTATAAAACACTCAATTCTTAACTTAGTGTCATGAAATCCAGACCATTAGATTAAGTAAATGATTCTAATTTACTATTATTAACTTCTATAGATATTATGTAAGCCGATTCTTCATAAACACCATAATACATGATTTTTTATGATAATTTTGACGAATAATAAAAATTCAATTTTTTTTAACTGTTTATAAAACACACAATTCTCAAGTTAATCTCTTGAAACCTGGACCACTATATTAAGAAAATGATTCTAATTTACTATTATTAACTTCTATAGATATTATGTAAGCTGATTCTTCATAAACACTATAAAACATGATTTTGTATGATAATTTTGACGAATATTAAAAATTCATTTTTTTAACTGTTTATAAAAAACTCAATTCTCAAGTTAATCTCTTGAAACCTGGACCACTATATTAAGAAAATGATTCTAATTTACTATTATTAACTTCTATAGATATTATGTAAGCTGATTCTTCATAAACACTATAAAACATGATTTTGTATGATAATTTTGACGAATATTAAAAATTCATTTTTTTAACTGTTTATAAAAAACTCAATTCTCAAGTTAATCTCTTGAAACCTTGACCACTATATTAAGAAAATGATTCTAATTTACTATTATTAACTTCTATAGATATTATGTAAGCTGATTCTTCATAAACACTATAAAACATGATTTTGTATGATAATTTTGACGAATATTAAAAATTCATTTTTTTAACTGTTTATAAAACACACAATTCTCAAGTTAATCTCTTGAAACCTGGACCACTATATTAAGAAAATGATTTTAATTTACTATTATTAACTTCTATAGATATTATGTTAGCTGATTCTTCATAAATTCTATAAAACATGTTTTTATATGATAAGTTTGAGAAATATTATGAATTCCTCTTTTAATCTGCTTATAAAACAGTCAAATATTAAATGTATACACCAACAGAGGGCGTGAGCGTCGCCGTAGTAGGGACGACATCCGTCGGCCGAATCGCCTCAGAAAGAAACTAGATAGTTGTGTGGCGTTCACCGTACTGCTGTGTATCGTAACGGGTCGTTGTTTTTACTTAGATTTTGAGTCTACTCGTTATTTATTAATTAAGATTTTTGATATTATAAACGAATTGTTCATATTTTATGCCCGAAGTTAACACAAGTAACTGTCTTGATCCTTGACTACTAGATCAAGAAAATGATTCTAATTTATAATTTTTAACTTTCATTTTTTTCATTTTACCTGATATTTTTACTTCATAAAAACTATAAAATATGATTTTATAAGTTAATTTTGACGAATAATACAACTTAACATTTTTTCGTATTGAAAAGGAGCGATTTTCAGTTGTTGTACAAATGTATTCTTTAGTTACACTCATAATACATTTGAATTCCTTCTACAAAACATTCTGGTACATTTGTACTATCTTTTATGGCTTATCATAATTATTATTTATTATCATCTATTATCTATGTTTTGCAGTTCTACATTCGTTTTTGTATTTAAGTTTCAGTTGTAAATTCCTTTCATGTATTTTGTATAAAAATGAAGTTTGTCTGTTAGTTTATGTTTTGATAGTTTCCACTTCTGAATTACTCAGTGTTGTCCACGTACTAGTTGTTATATAAAAATTGTCGTTCTCCTTATGGTATCTAGTAGTGACATTTTGTCCTCCAACCATTATACATATTTAACTTACTATTTTTTTTTAGATGGCTGTACACCAGATATACTCAGGACATATTGATACATGAATTACCATTTCTACCACATGGGAAAGTTTCAACATCCTACGTTGAAAATGGACTGGACGATCCTGATAATTATAATAGTTTTATGCATAGTACGAGTAATTGATATTGAATATAATTGATAGTCAATTAATAGTAGTGTAACAAAAAGTTAGTGTCATGAAATCCAGACCATTAGATTAAGTATATGATTCTTATTTACCATTTCCAACTTCCATATATATCATATAAGCTGATACTTCATAAACACTATAAAACATGTTTTTATATGATTATTTTGACTCGTATTTTAAATTCATATTTTTAACTGCTTATAAAACAGTGAATTCTCAAGTTAGTGTCATGAAAGTCAGACCATTAGATTAAGAAAATTATTCTAATTTACCATTATTAACTAGCATACATTTCATTTAAGCTGATACTTCAATAACGCTATAAAACATGATTTTATATGATAATTTTGACTCGTATTTTAAATTCATTTTTTTAACTGTTTATAAAACACTCAATTCTCAAGTTAATCTCTTGAAACCTGGACCACTATATTAAGAAAATGATTCTAATTTACTATTATTAACTTCTATAGATATTATGTAAGATGATTCTTCATAAACACTATAAAACATGATTTTGTATGATAATTTTGACGAATATTAAAAATTCATTTTTTTAACTGTTTATAAAACACACAATTCTCAAGTTAATCTCTTGTAACCTGGACCACTATATTAAGAAAATGATTCTAATTTACCATTATTAATTTGCATACATTTCATTTAAGCTGATGCTTCATAAACACTATAAGACATGTTTTAATATGATTATTTTGACTCGTATTTTATATTCATATTTTTAACTGCTTATAAAATACTAAATGCTCAAGTTATTCTTTAACAATTATACATTATTAACTTACTACAATTTTTCAGATTGACGTATGTCAGATCACTCAAGGCATGCAGATACATGAATTCACATTTCTACCACTTAAGAAAGTATCAACATCCTATGCTGAAAATGGACTAGAAGATACTGCTAATAATATTGGGTTTATGTAATGTGCGTGTAAGGGTTATTGAATATAATTGATAGTAAATTAATGGCAGTGAAACAATTGAGATTCGTTAATAATCTGAATAAAATTTTAGTTAACACCTTTGACTTGTAATTTTCTTTCATAAGAGTTACCATTATTAACTTGCATACATTTCATTTGAGCTGATGCTTCATAAACACTATAAGACATGTTTTTTATATGATTATTTTGACTCGAATTTTAAATTCATATTATTATCTGCTTATAAAACACTCAATTCTTAACTTAGTGTCATGAAATCCAGACCATTAGATTAAGTAAATGATTCTAATTTACTATTATTAACTTCTATAGATATTATGTAAGCCGATTCTTCATAAACACCATAATACATGATTTTTTATGATAATTTTGACGAATAATAAAAATTCAATTTTTTTTAACTGTTTATAAAACACACAATTCTCAAGTTAATCTCTTGAAACCTGGACCACTATATTAAGAAAATGATTCTAATTTACTATTATTAACTTCTATAGATATTATGTAAGCTGATTCTTCATAAACACTATAAAACATGATTTTGTATGATAATTTTGACGAATATTAAAAATTCATTTTTTTAACTGTTTATAAAAAAACTCAATTCTCAAGTTAATCTCTTGAAACCTGGACCACTATATTAAGAAAATGATTCTAATTTACTATTATTAACTTCTATAGATATTATGTAAGCTGATTCTTCATAAACACTATAAAACATGATTTTGTATGATAATTTTGACGAATATTAAAAATTCATTTTTTTAACTGTTTATAAAAAACTCAATTCTCAAGTTAATCTCTTGAAACCTTGACCACTATATTAAGAAAATGATTCTAATTTACTATTATTAACTTCTATAGATATTATGTAAGCTGATTCTTCATAAACACTATAAAACATGATTTTGTATGATAATTTTGACGAATATTAAAAAATTCATTTTTTTAACTGTTTATAAAACACACAATTCTCAAGTTAATCTCTTGAAACCTGGACCACTATATTAAGAAAATGATTTTAATTTACTATTATTAACTTCTATAGATATTATGTTAGCTGATTCTTCATAAATTCTATAAAACATGTTTTTATATGATAAGTTTGAGAAATATTATGAATTCCTCTTTTAATCTGCTTATAAAACAGTCAAATATTAAATGTATACACCAACAGAGGGCGTGAGCGTCGCCGTAGTAGGGACGACATCCGTCGGCCGAATCGCCTCAGAAAGAAACTAGATAGTTGTGTGGCGTTCACCGTACTGCTGTGTATCGTAACGGGTCGTTGTTTTTACTTAGATTTTGAGTCTACTCGTTATTTATTAATTAAGATTTTTGATATTATAAACGAATTGTTCATATTTTATGCCCGAAGTTAACACAAGTAACTGTCTTGATCCTTGACTACTAGATCAAGAAAATGATTCTAATTTATAATTTTTAACTTTCATTTTTTTCATTTTACCTGATATTTTTACTTCATAAAAACTATAAAATATGATTTTATAAGTTAATTTTGACGAATAATACAACTTAACATTTTTTCGTATTGAAAAGGAGCGATTTTCAGTTGTTGTACAAATGTATTCTTTAGTTACACTCATAATACATTTGAATTCCTTCTACAAAACATTCTGGTACATTTGTACTATCTTTTATGGCTTATCATAATTATTATTTATTATCATCTATTATCTATGTTTTGCAGTTCTACATTCGTTTTTGTATTTAAGTTTCAGTTGTAAATTCCTTTCATGTATTTTGTATAAAAATGAAGTTTGTCTGTTAGTTTATGTTTTGATAGTTTTCCACTTCTGAATTACTCAGTGTTGTCCACGTACTAGTTGTTATATAAAAATTGTCGTTCTCCTTATGGTATCTAGTAGTGACATTTTGTCCTCCAACCATTATACATATTTAACTTACTATTTTTTTTTAGATGGCTGTACACCAGATATACTCAGGACATATTGATACATGAATTACCATTTCTACCACATGGGAAAGTTTCAACATCCTACGTTGAAAATGGACTGGACGATCCTGATAATTATAATAGTTTTATGCATAGTACGAGTAATTGATATTGAATATAATTGATAGTCAATTAATAGTAGTGTAACAAAAAGTTAGTGTCATGAAATCCAGACCATTAGATTAAGTATATGATTCTTATTTACCATTTCCAACTTCCATATATATCATATAAGCTGATACTTCATAAACACTATAAAACATGTTTTTATATGATTATTTTGACTCGTATTTTAAATTCATATTTTTAACTGCTTATAAAACAGTGAATTCTCAAGTTAGTGTCATGAAAGTCAGACCATTAGATTAAGAAAATTATTCTAATTTACCATTATTAACTAGCATACATTTCATTTAAGCTGATACTTCAATAACGCTATAAAACATGATTTTATATGATAATTTTGACTCGTATTTTAAATTCATTTTTTTAACTGTTTATAAAACACTCAATTCTCAAGTTAATCTCTTGAAACCTGGACCACTATATTAAGAAAATGATTCTAATTTACTATTATTAACTTCTATAGATATTATGTAAGATGATTCTTCATAAACACTATAAAACATGATTTTGTATGATAATTTTGACGAATATTAAAAATTCATTTTTTTAACTGTTTATAAAACACACCAATTCTCAAGTTAATCTCTTGTAACCTGGACCACTATATTAAGAAAATGATTCTAATTTACCATTATTAATTTGCATACATTTCATTTAAGCTGATGCTTCATAAACACTATAAGACATGTTTTAATATGATTATTTTGACTCGTATTTTATATTCATATTTTTAACTGCTTATAAAATACTAAATGCTCAAGTTATTCTTTAACAATTATACATTATTAACTTACTACAATTTTTCAGATTGACGTATGTCAGATCACTCAAGGCATGCAGATACATGAATTCACATTTCTACCACTTAAGAAAGTATCAACATCCTATGCTGAAAATGGACTAGAAGATACTGCTAATAATATTGGGTTTATGTAATGTGCGTGTAAGGGTTATTGAATATAATTGATAGTAAATTAATGGCAGTGAAACAATTGAGATTCGTTAATAATCTGAATAAAATTTTAGTTAACACCTTTGACTTGTAATTTTCTTTCATAAGAGTTACCATTATTAACTTGCATACATTTCATTTGAGCTGATGCTTCATAAACACTATAAGACATGTTTTTATATGATTATTTTGACTCGAATTTTAAATTCATATTATTATCTGCTTATAAAACACTCAATTCTTAACTTAGTGTCATGAAATCCAGACCATTAGATTAAGTAAATGATTCTAATTTACTATTATTAACTTCTATAGATATTATGTAAGCCGATTCTTCATAAACACCATAATACATGATTTTTTATGATAATTTTGACGAATAATAAAAATTCAATTTTTTTTAACTGTTTATAAAACACACAATTCTCAAGTTTAATCTCTTGAAACCTGGACCACTATATTAAGAAAATGATTCTAATTTACTATTATTAACTTCTATAGATATTATGTAAGCTGATTCTTCATAAACACTATAAAACATGATTTTGTATGATAATTTTGACGAATATTAAAAATTCATTTTTTTAACTGTTTATAAAAAACTCAATTCTCAAGTTAATCTCTTGAAACCTGGACCACTATATTAAGAAAATGATTCTAATTTACTATTATTAACTTCTATAGATATTATGTAAGCTGATTCTTCATAAACACTATAAAACATGATTTTGTATGATAATTTTGACGAATATTAAAAATTCATTTTTTTAACTGTTTATAAAAAACTCAATTCTCAAGTTAATCTCTTGAAACCTTGACCACTATATTAAGAAAATGATTCTAATTTACTATTATTAACTTCTATAGATATTATGTAAGCTGATTCTTCATAAACACTATAAAACATGATTTTGTATGATAATTTTGACGAATATTAAAAATTCATTTTTTTAACTGTTTATAAAACACACAATTCTCAAGTTAATCTCTTGAAACCTGGACCACTATATTAAGAAAATGATTTTAATTTACTATTATTAACTTCTATAGATATTATGTTAGCTGATTCTTCATAAATTCTATAAAACATGTTTTTTATATGATAAGTTTGAGAAATATTATGAATTCCTCTTTTAATCTGCTTATAAAACAGTCAAATATTAAATGTATACACCAACAGAGGGCGTGAGCGTCGCCGTAGTAGGGACGACATCCGTCGGCCGAATCGCCTCAGAAAGAAACTAGATAGTTGTGTGGCGTTCACCGTACTGCTGTGTATCGTAACGGGTCGTTGTTTTTACTTAGATTTTGAGTCTACTCGTTATTTATTAATTAAGATTTTTGATATTATAAACGAATTGTTCATATTTTATGCCCGAAGTTAACACAAGTAACTGTCTTGATCCTTGACTACTAGATCAAGAAAATGATTCTAATTTATAATTTTTAACTTTCATTTTTTTTCATTTTACCTGATATTTTTACTTCATAAAAACTATAAAATATGATTTTATAAGTTAATTTTGACGAATAATACAACTTAACATTTTTTCGTATTGAAAAGGAGCGATTTTCAGTTGTTGTACAAATGTATTCTTTAGTTACACTCATAATACATTTGAATTCCTTCTACAAAACATTCTGGTACATTTGTACTATCTTTTATGGCTTATCATAATTATTATTTATTATCATCTATTATCTATGTTTTGCAGTTCTACATTCGTTTTTGTATTTAAGTTTCAGTTGTAAATTCCTTTCATGTATTTTGTATAAAAATGAAGTTTGTCTGTTAGTTTATGTTTTGATAGTTTTCCACTTCTGAATTACTCAGTGTTGTCCACGTACTAGTTGTTATATAAAAATTGTCGTTCTCCTTATGGTATCTAGTAGTGACATTTTGTCCTCCAACCATTATACATATTTAACTTACTATTTTTTTTTAGATGGCTGTACACCAGATATACTCAGGACATATTGATACATGAATTACCATTTCTACCACATGGGAAAGTTTCAACATCCTACGTTGAAAATGGACTGGACGATCCTGATAATTATAATAGTTTTATGCATAGTACGAGTAATTGATATTGAATATAATTGATAGTCAATTAATAGTAGTGTAACAAAAAGTTAGTGTCATGAAATCCAGACCATTAGATTAAGTATATGATTCTTATTTACCATTTCCAACTTCCATATATATCATATAAGCTGATACTTCATAAACACTATAAAACATGTTTTTATATGATTATTTTGACTCGTATTTTAAATTCATATTTTTAACTGCTTATAAAACAGTGAATTCTCAAGTTAGTGTCATGAAAGTCAGACCATTAGATTAAGAAAATTATTCTAATTTACCATTATTAACTAGCATACATTTCATTTAAGCTGATACTTCAATAACGCTATAAAACATGATTTTATATGATAATTTTGACTCGTATTTTAAATTCATTTTTTTAACTGTTTATAAAACACTCAATTCTCAAGTTAATCTCTTGAAACCTGGACCACTATATTAAGAAAATGATTCTAATTTACTATTATTAACTTCTATAGATATTATGTAAGATGATTCTTCATAAACACTATAAAACATGATTTTGTATGATAATTTTGACGAATATTAAAAATTCATTTTTTTAACTGTTTATAAAACACACAATTCTCAAGTTAATCTCTTGTAACCTGGACCACTATATTAAGAAAATGATTCTAATTTACCATTATTAATTTGCATACATTTCATTTAAGCTGATGCTTCATAAACACTATAAGACATGTTTTAATATGATTATTTTGACTCGTATTTTATATTCATATTTTTAACTGCTTATAAAATACTAAATGCTCAAGTTATTCTTTAACAATTATACATTATTAACTTACTACAATTTTTCAGATTGACGTATGTCAGATCACTCAAGGCATGCAGATACATGAATTCACATTTCTACCACTTAAGAAAGTATCAACATCCTATGCTGAAAATGGACTAGAAGATACTGCTAATAATATTGGGTTTATGTAATGTGCGTGTAAGGGTTATTGAATATAATTGATAGTAAATTAATGGCAGTGAAACAATTGAGATTCGTTAATAATCTGAATAAAATTTTAGTTAACACCTTTGACTTGTAATTTTCTTTCATAAGAGTTACCATTATTAACTTGCATACATTTCATTTGAGCTGATGCTTCATAAACACTATAAGACATGTTATTTATATGATTATTTTGACTCGAATTTTAAATTCATATTATTATCTGCTTATAAAACACTCAATTCTTAACTTAGTGTCATGAAATCCAGACCATTAGATTAAGTAAATGATTCTAATTTACTATTATTAACTTCTATAGATATTATGTAAGCCGATTCTTCATAAACACCATAATACATGATTTTTTATGATAATAATAAAAATTCAATTTTTTTTAACTGTTTATAAAACACACAATTCTCAAGTTAATCTCTTGAAACCTGGACCACTATATTAAGAAAATGATTCTAATTTACTATTATTAACTTCTATAGATATTATGTAAGCTGATTCTTCATAAACACTATAAAACATGATTTTGTATGATAATTTTGACGAATATTAAAAATTCATTTTTTTAACTGTTTATAAAAAACTCAATTCTCAAGTTAATCTCTTGAAACCTGGACCACTATATTAAGAAAATGATTCTAATTTACTATTATTAACTTCTATAGATATTATGTAAGCTGATTCTTCATAAACACTATAAAACATGATTTTGTATGATAATTTTGACGAATATTAAAAATTCATTTTTTTAACTGTTTATAAAAAACTCAATTCTCAAGTTAATCTCTTGAAACCTTGACCACTATATTAAGAAAATGATTCTAATTTACTATTATTAACTTCTATAGATATTATGTAAGCTGATTCTTCATAAACACTATAAAACATGATTTTGTATGATAATTTTGACGAATATTAAAAATTCATTTTTTTAACTGTTTATAAAACACACAATTCTCAAGTTAATCTCTTGAAACCTGGACCACTATATTAAGAAAATGATTTTAATTTACTATTATTAACTTCTATAGATATTATGTTAGCTGATTCTTCATAAATTCTATAAAACATGTTTTTATATGATAAGTTTGAGAAATATTATGAATTCCTCTTTTAATCTGCTTATAAAACAGTCAAATATTAAATGTATACACCAACAGAGGGCGTGAGCGTCGCCGTAGTAGGGACGACATCCGTCGGCCGAATCGCCTCAGAAAGAAACTAGATAGTTGTGTGGCGTTCACCGTACTGCTGTGTATCGTAACGGGTCGTTGTTTTTACTTAGATTTTGAGTCTACTCGTTATTTATTAATTAAGATTTTTGATATTATAAACGAATTGTTCATATTTTATGCCCGAAGTTAACACAAGTAACTGTCTTGATCCTTGACTACTAGATCAAGAAAATGATTCTAATTTATAATTTTTAACTTTCATTTTTTTCATTTTACCTGATATTTTTACTTCATAAAAACTATAAAATATGATTTTATAAGTTAATTTTGACGAATAATACAACTTAACATTTTTTCGTATTGAAAAGGAGCGATTTTCAGTTGTTGTACAAATGTATTCTTTAGTTACACTCATAATACATTTGAATTCCTTCTACAAAACATTCTGGTACATTTGTACTATCTTTTATGGCTTATCATAATTATTATTTATTATCATCTATTATCTATGTTTTGCAGTTCTACATTCGTTTTTGTATTTAAGTTTCAGTTGTAAATTCCTTTCATGTATTTTGTATAAAAATGAAGTTTGTCTGTTAGTTTATGTTTTGATAGTTTCCACTTCTGAATTACTCAGTGTTGTCCACGTACTAGTTGTTATATAAAAATTGTCGTTCTCCTTATGGTATCTAGTAGTGGCATTTTGTCCTCCAACCATTATACATATTTAACTTACTATTTTTTTTTAGATGGCTGTACACCAGATATACTCAGGACATATTGATACATGAATTACCATTTCTACCACATGGGAAAGTTTCAACATCCTACGTTGAAAATGGACTGGACGATCCTGATAATTATAATAGTTTTATGCATAGTACGAGTAATTGATATTGAATATAATTGATAGTCAATTAATAGTAGTGTAACAAAAAGTTAGTGTCATGAAATCCAGACCATTAGATTAAGTATATGATTCTTATTTACCATTTCCAACTTCCATATATATCATATAAGCTGATACTTCATAAACACTATAAAACATGTTTTTATATGATTATTTTGACTCGTATTTTAAATTCATATTTTTAACTGCTTATAAAACAGTGAATTCTCAAGTTAGTGTCATGAAAGTCAGACCATTAGATTAAGAAAATTATTCTAATTTACCATTATTAACTAGCATACATTTCATTTAAGCTGATACTTCAATAACGCTATAAAACATGATTTTATATGATAATTTTGACTCGTATTTTAAATTCATTTTTTTAACTGTTTATAAAACACTCAATTCTCAAGTTAATCTCTTGAAACCTGGACCACTATATTAAGAAAATGATTCTAATTTACTATTATTAACTTCTATAGATATTATGTAAGATGATTCTTCATAAACACTATAAAACATGATTTTGTATGATAATTTTGACGAATATTAAAAATTCATTTTTTTAACTGTTTATAAAACACACAATTCTCAAGTTAATCTCTTGTAACCTGGACCACTATATTAAGAAAATGATTCTAATTTACCATTATTAATTTGCATACATTTCATTTAAGCTGATGCTTCATAAACACTATAAGACATGTTTTAATATGATTATTTTGACTCGTATTTTATATTCATATTTTTAACTGCTTATAAAATACTAAATGCTCAAGTTATTCTTTAACAATTATACATTATTAACTTACTACAATTTTTCAGATTGACGTATGTCAGATCACTCAAGGCATGCAGATACATGAATTCACATTTCTACCACTTAAGAAAGTATCAACATCCTATGCTGAAAATGGACTAGAAGATACTGCTAATAATATTGGGTTTATGTAATGTGCGTGTAAGGGTTATTGAATATAATTGATAGTAAATTAATGGCAGTGAAACAATTGAGATTCGTTAATAATCTGAATAAAATTTTAGTTAACACCTTTGACTTGTAATTTTCTTTCATAAGAGTTACCATTATTAACTTGCATACATTTCATTTGAGCTGATGCTTCATAAACACTATAAGACATGTTTTTATATGATTATTTTGACTCGAATTTTAAATTCATATTATTATCTGCTTATAAAACACTCAATTCTTAACTTAGTGTCATGAAATCCAGACCATTAGATTAAGTAAATGATTCTAATTTACTATTATTAACTTCTATAGATATTATGTAAGCCGATTCTTCATAAACACCATAATACATGATTTTTTATGATAATTTTGACGAATAATAAAAATTCAATTTTTTTTAACTGTTTATAAAACACACAATTCTCAAGTTAATCTCTTGAAACCTGGACCACTATATTAAGAAAATGATTCTAATTTACTATTATTAACTTCTATAGATATTATGTAAGCTGATTCTTCATAAACACTATAAAACATGATTTTGTATGATAATTTTGACGAATATTAAAAATTCATTTTTTTAACTGTTTATAAAAAACTCAATTCTCAAGTTAATCTCTTGAAACCTGGACCACTATATTAAGAAAATGATTCTAATTTACTATTATTAACTTCTATAGATATTATGTAAGCTGATTCTTCATAAACACTATAAAACATGATTTTGTATGATAATTTTGACGAATATTAAAAATTCATTTTTTTAACTGTTTATAAAAAACTCAATTCTCAAGTTAATCTCTTGAAACCTGGACCACTATATTAAGAAAATGATTCTAATTTACTATTATTAACTTCTATAGATATTATGTAAGCTGATTCTTCATAAACACTATAAAACATGATTTTGTATGATAATTTTGACGAATATTAAAAATTCATTTTTTTAACTGTTTATAAAAAACTCAATTCTCAAGTTAATCTCTTGAAACCTTGACCACTATATTAAGAAAATGATTCTAATTTACTATTATTAACTTCTATAGATATTATGTAAGCTGATTCTTCATAAACACTATAAAACATGATTTTGTATGATAATTTTGACGAATATTAAAAATTCATTTTTTTAACTGTTTATAAAACACACAATTCTCAAGTTAATCTCTTGAAACCTGGACCACTATATTAAGAAAATGATTTTAATTTACTATTATTAACTTCTATAGATATTATGTTAGCTGATTCTTCATAAATTCTATAAAACATGTTTTTATATGATAAGTTTGAGAAATATTATGAATTCCTCTTTTAATCTGCTTATAAAACAGTCAAATATTAAATGTATACACCAACAGAGGGCGTGAGCGTCGCCGTAGTAGGGACGACATCCGTCGGCCGAATCGCCTCAGAAAGAAACTAGATAGTTGTGTGGCGTTCACCGTACTGCTGTGTATCGTAACGGGTCGTTGTTTTTACTTAGATTTTGATATAAAATATGATTTTATAAGTTAATTTTGACGAATAATACAACTTAACATTTTTTCGTATTGAAAAGGAGCGATTTTCAGTTGTTGTACAAATGTATTCTTTAGTTACACTCATAATACATTTGAATTCCTTCTACAAAACATTCTGGTACATTTGTACTATCTTTTATGGCTTATCATAATTATTATTTATTATCATCTATTATCTATGTTTTGCAGTTCTACATTCGTTTTTGTATTTAAGTTTCAGTTGTAAATTCCTTTCATGTATTTTGTATAAAAATGAAGTTTGTCTGTTAGTTTATGTTTTGATAGTTTCCACTTCTGAATTACTCAGTGTTGTCCACGTACTAGTTGTTATATAAAAATTGTCGTTCTCCTTATGGTATCTAGTAGTGGCATTTTGTCCTCCAACCATTATACATATTTAACTTACTATTTTTTTTTAGATGGCTGTACACCAGATATACTCAGGACATATTGATACATGAATTACCATTTCTACCACATGGGAAAGTTTCAACATCCTACGTTGAAAATGGACTGGACGATCCTGATAATTATAATAGTTTTATGCATAGTACGAGTAATTGATATTGAATATAATTGATAGTCAATTAATAGTAGTGTAACAAAAAGTTAGTGTCATGAAATCCAGACCATTAGATTAAGTATATGATTCTTATTTACCATTTCCAACTTCCATATATATCATATAAGCTGATACTTCATAAACACTATAAAACATGTTTTTATATGATTATTTTGACTCGTATTTTAAATTCATATTTTTAACTGCTTATAAAACAGTGAATTCTCAAGTTAGTGTCATGAAAGTCAGACCATTAGATTAAGAAAATTATTCTAATTTACCATTATTAACTAGCATACATTTCATTTAAGCTGATACTTCAATAACGCTATAAAACATGATTTTATATGATAATTTTGACTCGTATTTTAAATTCATTTTTTTAACTGTTTATAAAACACTCAATTCTCAAGTTAATCTCTTGAAACCTGGACCACTATATTAAGAAAATGATTCTAATTTACTATTATTAACTTCTATAGATATTATGTAAGATGATTCTTCATAAACACTATAAAACATGATTTTGTATGATAATTTTGACGAATATTAAAAATTCATTTTTTTAACTGTTTATAAAACACACAATTCTCAAGTTAATCTCTTGTAACCTGGACCACTATATTAAGAAAATGATTCTAATTTACCATTATTAATTTGCATACATTTCATTTAAGCTGATGCTTCATAAACACTATAAGACATGTTTTAATATGATTATTTTGACTCGTATTTTATATTCATATTTTTAACTGCTTATAAAATACTAAATGCTCAAGTTATTCTTTAACAATTATACATTATTAACTTACTACAATTTTTCAGATTGACGTATGTCAGATCACTCAAGGCATGCAGATACATGAATTCACATTTCTACCACTTAAGAAAGTATCAACATCCTATGCTGAAAATGGACTAGAAGATACTGCTAATAATATTGGGTTTATGTAATGTGCGTGTAAGGGTTATTGAATATAATTGATAGTAAATTAATGGCAGTGAAACAATTGAGATTCGTTAATAATCTGAATAAAATTTTAGTTAACACCTTTGACTTGTAATTTTCTTTCATAAGAGTTACCATTATTAACTTGCATACATTTCATTTGAGCTGATGCTTCATAAACACTATAAGACATGTTTTTATATGATTATTTTGACTCGAATTTTAAATTCATATTATTATCTGCTTATAAAACACTCAATTCTTAACTTAGTGTCATGAAATCCAGACCATTAGATTAAGTAAATGATTCTAATTTACTATTATTAACTTCTATAGATATTATGTAAGCCGATTCTTCATAAACACCATAATACATGATTTTTTATGATAATTTTGACGAATAATAAAAATTCAATTTTTTTTAACTGTTTATAAAACACACAATTCTCAAGTTAATCTCTTGAAACCTGGACCACTATATTAAGAAAATGATTCTAATTTACTATTATTAACTTCTATAGATATTATGTAAGCTGATTCTTCATAAACACTATAAAACATGATTTTGTATGATAATTTTGACGAATATTAAAAATTCATTTTTTTAACTGTTTATAAAAAACTCAATTCTCAAGTTAATCTCTTGAAACCTGGACCACTATATTAAGAAAATGATTCTAATTTACTATTATTAACTTCTATAGATATTATGTAAGCTGATTCTTCATAAACACTATAAAACATGATTTTGTATGATAATTTTGACGAATATTAAAAATTCATTTTTTTAACTGTTTATAAAACACACAATTCTCAAGTTAATCTCTTGAAACCTGGACCACTATATTAAGAAAATGATTTTAATTTACTATTATTAACTTCTATAGATATTATGTTAGCTGATTCTTCATAAATTCTATAAAACATGTTTTTATATGATAAGTTTGAGAAATATTATGAATTCCTCTTTTAATCTGCTTATAAAACAGTCAAATATTAAATGTATACACCAACAGAGGGCGTGAGCGTCGCCGTAGTAGGGACGACATCCGTCGGCCGAATCGCCTCAGAAAGAAACTAGATAGTTGTGTGGCGTTCACCGTACTGCTGTGTATCGTAACGGGTCGTTGTTTTTACTTAGATTTTGAGTCTACTCGTTATTTATTAATTAAGATTTTTGATATTATAAACGAATTGTTCATATTTTATGCCCGAAGTTAACACAAGTAACTGTCTTGATCCTTGACTACTAGATCAAGAAAATGATTCTAATTTATAATTTTTAACTTTCATTTTTTTCATTTTACCTGATATTTTTACTTCATAAAAACTATAAAATATGATTTTATAAGTTAATTTTGACGAATAATACAACTTAACATTTTTTCGTATTGAAAAGGAGCGATTTTCAGTTGTTGTACAAATGTATTCTTTAGTTACACTCATAATACATTTGAATTCCTTCTACAAAACATTCTGGTACATTTGTACTATCTTTTATGGCTTATCATAATTATTATTTATTATCATCTATTATCTATGTTTTGCAGTTCTACATTCGTTTTTGTATTTAAGTTTCAGTTGTAAATTCCTTTCATGTATTTTGTATAAAAATGAAGTTTGTCTGTTAGTTTATGTTTTGATAGTTTCCACTTCTGAATTACTCAGTGTTGTCCACGTACTAGTTGTTATATAAAAATTGTCGTTCTCCTTATGGTATCTAGTAGTGGCATTTTGTCCTCCAACCATTATACATATTTAACTTACTATTTTTTTTTAGATGGCTGTACACCAGATATACTCAGGACATATTGATACATGAATTACCATTTCTACCACATGGGAAAGTTTCAACATCCTACGTTGAAAATGGACTGGACGATCCTGATAATTATAATAGTTTTATGCATAGTACGAGTAATTGATATTGAATATAATTGATAGTCAATTAATAGTAGTGTAACAAAAAGTTAGTGTCATGAAATCCAGACCATTAGATTAAGTATATGATTCTTATTTACCATTTCCAACTTCCATATATATCATATAAGCTGATACTTCATAAACACTATAAAACATGTTTTTATATGATTATTTTGACTCGTATTTTAAATTCATATTTTTAACTGCTTATAAAACAGTGAATTCTCAAGTTAGTGTCATGAAAGTCAGACCATTAGATTAAGAAAATTATTCTAATTTACCATTATTAACTAGCATACATTTCATTTAAGCTGATACTTCAATAACGCTATAAAACATGATTTTATATGATAATTTTGACTCGTATTTTAAATTCATTTTTTTAACTGTTTATAAAACACTCAATTCTCAAGTTAATCTCTTGAAACCTGGACCACTATATTAAGAAAATGATTCTAATTTACTATTATTAACTTCTATAGATATTATGTAAGATGATTCTTCATAAACACTATAAAACATGATTTTGTATGATAATTTTGACGAATATTAAAAATTCATTTTTTTAACTGTTTATAAAACACACAATTCTCAAGTTAATCTCTTGTAACCTGGACCACTATATTAAGAAAATGATTCTAATTTACCATTATTAATTTGCATACATTTCATTTAAGCTGATGCTTCATAAACACTATAAGACATGTTTTAATATGATTATTTTGACTCGTATTTTATATTCATATTTTTAACTGCTTATAAAATACTAAATGCTCAAGTTATTCTTTAACAATTATACATTATTAACTTACTACAATTTTTCAGATTGACGTATGTCAGATCACTCAAGGCATGCAGATACATGAATTCACATTTCTACCACTTAAGAAAGTATCAACATCCTATGCTGAAAATGGACTAGAAGATACTGCTAATAATATTGGGTTTATGTAATGTGCGTGTAAGGGTTATTGAATATAATTGATAGTAAATTAATGGCAGTGAAACAATTGAGATTCGTTAATAATCTGAATAAAATTTTAGTTAACACCTTTGACTTGTAATTTTCTTTCATAAGAGTTACCATTATTAACTTGCATACATTTCATTTGAGCTGATGCTTCATAAACACTATAAGACATGTTTTTATATGATTATTTTGACTCGAATTTTAAATTCATATTATTATCTGCTTATAAAACACTCAATTCTTAACTTAGTGTCATGAAATCCAGACCATTAGATTAAGTAAATGATTCTAATTTACTATTATTAACTTCTATAGATATTATGTAAGCCGATTCTTCATAAACACCATAATACATGATTTTTTATGATAATTTTGACGAATAATAAAAATTCAATTTTTTTTAACTGTTTATAAAACACACAATTCTCAAGTTAATCTCTTGAAACCTGGACCACTATATTAAGAAAATGATTCTAATTTACTATTATTAACTTCTATAGATATTATGTAAGCTGATTCTTCATAAACACTATAAAACATGATTTTGTATGATAATTTTGACGAATATTAAAAATTCATTTTTTTAACTGTTTATAAAAAACTCAATTCTCAAGTTAATCTCTTGAAACCTGGACCACTATATTAAGAAAATGATTCTAATTTACTATTATTAACTTCTATAGATATTATGTAAGCTGATTCTTCATAAACACTATAAAACATGATTTTGTATGATAATTTTGACGAATATTAAAAATTCATTTTTTTAACTGTTTATAAAACACACAATTCTCAAGTTAATCTCTTGAAACCTGGACCACTATATTAAGAAAATGATTTTAATTTACTATTATTAACTTCTATAGATATTATGTTAGCTGATTCTTCATAAATTCTATAAAACATGTTTTTATATGATAAGTTTGAGAAATATTATGAATTCCTCTTTTAATCTGCTTATAAAACAGTCAAATATTAAATGTATACACCAACAGAGGGCGTGAGCGTCGCCGTAGTAGGGACGACATCCGTCGGCCGAATCGCCTCAGAAAGAAACTAGATAGTTGTGTGGCGTTCACCGTACTGCTGTGTATCGTAACGGGTCGTTGTTTTTACTTAGATTTTGAGTCTACTCGTTATTTATTAATTAAGATTTTTGATATTATAAACGAATTGTTCATATTTTATGCCCGAAGTTAACACAAGTAACTGTCTTGATCCTTGACTACTAGATCAAGAAAATGATTCTAATTTATAATTTTTAACTTTCATTTTTTTCATTTTACCTGATATTTTTACTTCATAAAAACTATAAAATATGATTTTATAAGTTAATTTTGACGAATAATACAACTTAACATTTTTTCGTATTGAAAAGGAGCGATTTTCAGTTGTTGTACAAATGTATTCTTTAGTTACACTCATAATACATTTGAATTCCTTCTACAAAACATTCTGGTACATTTGTACTATCTTTTATGGCTTATCATAATTATTATTTATTATCATCTATTATCTATGTTTTGCAGTTCTACATTCGTTTTTGTATTTAAGTTTCAGTTGTAAATTCCTTTCATGTATTTTGTATAAAAATGAAGTTTGTCTGTTAGTTTATGTTTTGATAGTTTCCACTTCTGAATTACTCAGTGTTGTCCACGTACTAGTTGTTATATAAAAATTGTCGTTCTCCTTATGGTATCTAGTAGTGACATTTTGTCCTCCAACCATTATACATATTTAACTTACTATTTTTTTTTAGATGGCTGTACACCAGATATACTCAGGACATATTGATACATGAATTACCATTTCTACCACATGGGAAAGTTTCAACATCCTACGTTGAAAATGGACTGGACGATCCTGATAATTATAATAGTTTTATGCATAGTACGAGTAATTGATATTGAATATAATTGATAGTCAATTAATAGTAGTGTAACAAAAAGTTAGTGTCATGAAATCCAGACCATTAGATTAAGTATATGATTCTTATTTACCATTTCCAACTTCCATATATATCATATAAGCTGATACTTCATAAACACTATAAAACATGTTTTTATATGATTATTTTGACTCGTATTTTAAATTCATATTTTTAACTGCTTATAAAACAGTGAATTCACAAGTTAGTGTCATGAAAGTCAGACCATTAGATTAAGAAAATTATTCTAATTTACCATTATTAACTAGCATACATTTCATTTAAGCTGATACTTCAATAACGCTATAAAACATGATTTTATATGATAATTTTGACTCGTATTTTAAATTCATTTTTTTAACTGTTTATAAAACACTCAATTCTCAAGTTAATCTCTTGAAACCTGGACCACTATATTAAGAAAATGATTCTAATTTACTATTATTAACTTCTATAGATATTATGTAAGATGATTCTTCATAAACACTATAAAACATGATTTTGTATGATAATTTTGACGAATATTAAAAATTCATTTTTTTAACTGTTTATAAAACACACAATTCTCAAGTTAATCTCTTGTAACCTGGACCACTATATTAAGAAAATGATTCTAATTTACCATTATTAATTTGCATACATTTCATTTAAGCTGATGCTTCATAAACACTATAAGACATGTTTTAATATGATTATTTTGACTCGTATTTTATATTCATATTTTTAACTGCTTATAAAATACTAAATGCTCAAGTTATTCTTTAACAATTATACATTATTAACTTACTACAATTTTTCAGATTGACGTATGTCAGATCACTCAAGGCATGCAGATACATGAATTCACATTTCTACCACTTAAGAAAGTATCAACATCCTATGCTGAAAATGGACTAGAAGATACTGCTAATAATATTGGGTTTATGTAATGTGCGTGTAAGGGTTATTGAATATAATTGATAGTAAATTAATGGCAGTGAAACAATTGAGATTCGTTAATAATCTGAATAAAATTTTAGTTAACACCTTTGACTTGTAATTTTCTTTCATAAGAGTTACCATTATTAACTTGCATACATTTCATTTGAGCTGATGCTTCATAAACACTATAAGACATGTTTTTATATGATTATTTTGACTCGAATTTTAAATTCATATTATTATCTGCTTATAAAACACTCAATTCTTAACTTAGTGTCATGAAATCCAGACCATTAGATTAAGTAAATGATTCTAATTTACTATTATTAACTTCTATAGATATTATGTAAGCCGATTCTTCATAAACACCATAATACATGATTTTTTATGATAATTTTGACGAATAATAAAAATTCAATTTTTTTTAACTGTTTATAAAACACACAATTCTCAAGTTAATCTCTTGAAACCTGGACCACTATATTAAGAAAATGATTCTAATTTACTATTATTAACTTCTATAGATATTATGTAAGCTGATTCTTCATAAACACTATAAAACATGATTTTGTATGATAATTTTGACGAATATTAAAAATTCATTTTTTTAACTGTTTATAAAAAACTCAATTCTCAAGTTAATCTCTTGAAACCTGGACCACTATATTAAGAAAATGATTCTAATTTACTATTATTAACTTCTATAGATATTATGTAAGCTGATTCTTCATAAACACTATAAAACATGATTTTGTATGATAATTTTGACGAATATTAAAAATTCATTTTTTTAACTGTTTATAAAAAACTCAATTCTCAAGTTAATCTCTTGAAACCTTGACCACTATATTAAGAAAATGATTCTAATTTACTATTATTAACTTCTATAGATATTATGTAAGCTGATTCTTCATAAACACTATAAAACATGATTTTGTATGATAATTTTGACGAATATTAAAAATTCATTTTTTTAACTGTTTATAAAACACACAATTCTCAAGTTAATCTCTTGAAACCTGGACCACTATATTAAGAAAATGATTTTAATTTACTATTATTAACTTCTATAGATATTATGTTAGCTGATTCTTCATAAATTCTATAAAACATGTTTTTATATGATAAGTTTGAGAAATATTATGAATTCCTCTTTTAATCTGCTTATAAAACAGTCAAATATTAAATGTATACACCAACAGAGGGCGTGAGCGTCGCCGTAGTAGGGACGACATCCGTCGGCCGAATCGCCTCAGAAAGAAACTAGATAGTTGTGTGGCGTTCACCGTACTGCTGTGTATCGTAACGGGTCGTTGTTTTTACTTAGATTTTGAGTCTACTCGTTATTTATTAATTAAGATTTTTGATATTATAAACGAATTGTTCATATTTTATGCCCGAAGTTAACACAAGTAACTGTCTTGATCCTTGACTACTAGATCAAGAAAATGATTCTAATTTATAATTTTTAACTTTCATTTTTTTCATTTTACCTGATATTTTTACTTCATAAAAACTATAAAATATGATTTTATAAGTTAATTTTGACGAATAATACAACTTAACATTTTTTCGTATTGAAAAGGAGCGATTTTCAGTTGTTGTACAAATGTATTCTTTAGTTACACTCATAATACATTTGAATTCCTTCTACAAAACATTCTGGTACATTTGTACTATCTTTTATGGCTTATCATAATTATTATTTATTATCATCTATTATCTATGTTTTGCAGTTCTACATTCGTTTTTGTATTTAAGTTTCAGTTGTAAATTCCTTTCATGTATTTTGTATAAAAATGAAGTTTGTCTGTTAGTTTATGTTTTGATAGTTTCCACTTCTGAATTACTCAGTGTTGTCCACGTACTAGTTGTTATATAAAAATTGTCGTTCTCCTTATGGTATCTAGTAGTGGCATTTTGTCCTCCAACCATTATACATATTTAACTTACTATTTTTTTTTAGATGGCTGTACACCAGATATACTCAGGACATATTGATACATGAATTACCATTTCTACCACATGGGAAAGTTTCAACATCCTACGTTGAAAATGGACTGGACGATCCTGATAATTATAATAGTTTTATGCATAGTACGAGTAATTGATATTGAATATAATTGATAGTCAATTAATAGTAGTGTAACAAAAAGTTAGTGTCATGAAATCCAGACCATTAGATTAAGTATATGATTCTTATTTACCATTTCCAACTTCCATATATATCATATAAGCTGATACTTCATAAACACTATAAAACATGTTTTTATATGATTATTTTGACTCGTATTTTAAATTCATATTTTTAACTGCTTATAAAACAGTGAATTCTCAAGTTAGTGTCATGAAAGTCAGACCATTAGATTAAGAAAATTATTCTAATTTACCATTATTAACTAGCATACATTTCATTTAAGCTGATACTTCAATAACGCTATAAAACATGATTTTATATGATAATTTTGACTCGTATTTTAAATTCATTTTTTTAACTGTTTATAAAACACTCAATTCTCAAGTTAATCTCTTGAAACCTGGACCACTATATTAAGAAAATGATTCTAATTTACTATTATTAACTTCTATAGATATTATGTAAGATGATTCTTCATAAACACTATAAAACATGATTTTGTATGATAATTTTGACGAATATTAAAAATTCATTTTTTTAACTGTTTATAAAACACACAATTCTCAAGTTAATCTCTTGTAACCTGGACCACTATATTAAGAAAATGATTCTAATTTACCATTATTAATTTGCATACATTTCATTTAAGCTGATGCTTCATAAACACTATAAGACATGTTTTAATATGATTATTTTGACTCGTATTTTATATTCATATTTTTAACTGCTTATAAAATACTAAATGCTCAAGTTATTCTTTAACAATTATACATTATTAACTTACTACAATTTTTCAGATTGACGTATGTCAGATCACTCAAGGCATGCAGATACATGAATTCACATTTCTACCACTTAAGAAAGTATCAACATCCTATGCTGAAAATGGACTAGAAGATACTGCTAATAATATTGGGTTTATGTAATGTGCGTGTAAGGGTTATTGAATATAATTGATAGTAAATTAATGGCAGTGAAACAATTGAGATTCGTTAATAATCTGAATAAAATTTTAGTTAACACCTTTGACTTGTAATTTTCTTTCATAAGAGTTACCATTATTAACTTGCATACATTTCATTTGAGCTGATGCTTCATAAACACTATAAGACATGTTTTTATATGATTATTTTGACTCGAATTTTAAATTCATATTATTATCTGCTTATAAAACACTCAATTCTTAACTTAGTGTCATGAAATCCAGACCATTAGATTAAGTAAATGATTCTAATTTACTATTATTAACTTCTATAGATATTATGTAAGCCGATTCTTCATAAACACCATAATACATGATTTTTTATGATAATTTTGACGAATAATAAAAATTCAATTTTTTTTAACTGTTTATAAAACACACAATTCTCAAGTTAATCTCTTGAAACCTGGACCACTATATTAAGAAAATGATTCTAATTTACTATTATTAACTTCTATAGATATTATGTAAGCTGATTCTTCATAAACACTATAAAACATGATTTTGTATGATAATTTTGACGAATATTAAAAATTCATTTTTTTAACTGTTTATAAAAAACTCAATTCTCAAGTTAATCTCTTGAAACCTGGACCACTATATTAAGAAAATGATTCTAATTTACTATTATTAACTTCTATAGATATTATGTAAGCTGATTCTTCATAAACACTATAAAACATGATTTTGTATGATAATTTTGACGAATATTAAAAATTCATTTTTTTAACTGTTTATAAAAAACTCAATTCTCAAGTTAATCTCTTGAAACCTTGACCACTATATTAAGAAAATGATTCTAATTTACTATTATTAACTTCTATAGATATTATGTAAGCTGATTCTTCATAAACACTATAAAACATGATTTTGTATGATAATTTTGACGAATATTAAAAATTCATTTTTTTAACTGTTTATAAAACACACAATTCTCAAGTTAATCTCTTGAAACCTGGACCACTATATTAAGAAAATGATTTTAATTTACTATTATTAACTTCTATAGATATTATGTTAGCTGATTCTTCATAAATTCTATAAAACATGTTTTTATATGATAAGTTTGAGAAATATTATGAATTCCTCTTTTAATCTGCTTATAAAACAGTCAAATATTAAATGTATACACCAACAGAGGGCGTGAGCGTCGCCGTAGTAGGGACGACATCCGTCGGCCGAATCGCCTCAGAAAGAAACTAGATAGTTGTGTGGCGTTCACCGTACTGCTGTGTATCGTAACGGGTCGTTGTTTTTACTTAGATTTTGAGTCTACTCGTTATTTATTAATTAAGATTTTTGATATTATAAACGAATTGTTCATATTTTATGCCCGAAGTTAACACAAGTAACTGTCTTGATCCTTGACTACTAGATCAAGAAAATGATTCTAATTTATAATTTTTAACTTTCATTTTTTTCATTTTACCTGATATTTTTACTTCATAAAAACTATAAAATATGATTTTATAAGTTAATTTTGACGAATAATACAACTTAACATTTTTTCGTATTGAAAAGGAGCGATTTTCAGTTGTTGTACAAATGTATTCTTTAGTTACACTCATAATACATTTGAATTCCTTCTACAAAACATTCTGGTACATTTGTACTATCTTTTATGGCTTATCATAATTATTATTTATTATCATCTATTATCTATGTTTTGCAGTTCTACATTCGTTTTTGTATTTAAGTTTCAGTTGTAAATTCCTTTCATGTATTTTGTATAAAAATGAAGTTTGTCTGTTAGTTTATGTTTTGATAGTTTCCACTTCTGAATTACTCAGTGTTGTCCACGTACTAGTTGTTATATAAAAATTGTCGTTCTCCTTATGGTATCTAGTAGTGACATTTTGTCCTCCAACCATTATACATATTTAACTTACTATTTTTTTTTAGATGGCTGTACACCAGATATACTCAGGACATATTGATACATGAATTACCATTTCTACCACATGGGAAAGTTTCAACATCCTACGTTGAAAATGGACTGGACGATCCTGATAATTATAATAGTTTTATGCATAGTACGAGTAATTGATATTGAATATAATTGATAGTCAATTAATAGTAGTGTAACAAAAAGTTAGTGTCATGAAATCCAGACCATTAGATTAAGTATATGATTCTTATTTACCATTTCCAACTTCCATATATATCATATAAGCTGATACTTCATAAACACTATAAAACATGTTTTTATATGATTATTTTGACTCGTATTTTAAATTCATTTTTTTAACTGTTTATAAAACACACAATTCTCAAGTTAATCTCTTGAAACCTGGACCACTATATTAAGAAAATGATTCTAATTTACCATTATTAATTTGCATACATTTCATTTAAGCTGATGCTTCATAAACACTATAAAACATGATTTTGTATGATAATTTTGACGAATATTAAAAATTCATTTTTTTAACTGTTTATAAAACACTCAATTCTCAAGTTAATCTCTTGAAACCTTGACCACTATATTAAGAAAATGATTCTAATTTACTATTATTAACTTCTATAGATATTATGTAAGCTGATTCTTCATAAACACAATAAAACATGATTTTGTATGATAATTTTGACGAATATTAAAAATTCATTTTTTTAACTGTTTATAAAACACACAATTCTCAAGTTAATCTCTTGAAACCTTGACCACTATATTAAGAAAATGATTCTAATTTACTATTATTAACTTCTATAGATATTATGTAAGCTGATTCTTCATAAACACAATAAAACATGATTTTGTATGATAATTTTGACGAATATTAAAAATTCATTTTTTTAACTGTTTATAAAACACACAATTCTCAAGTTAATCTCTTGAAACCTGGACCACTATATTAAGAAAATGATTCTAATTTACCATTATTAATTTGCATACATTTCATTTAAGCTGATGCTTCATAAACACTATAAGACATGTTTTAATATGATTATTTTGACTCGTATTTTATATTCATATTTTTAACTGTTTATAAAACACACAATTCTCAAGTTAATCTCTTGAAACCTGGACCACTATATTAAGAAAATGATTCTAATTTGCCATTATTAATTTGCATACATTTCATTTAAGCTGATGCTTCATAAACACTATAAGACATGTTTTAATATGATTATTTTGACTCGTATTTTATATTCATATTTTTAACTGCTTATAAAATACTAAATTCTCAAGTTTATCTTTAACAATTATACATTATTAACTTACAACATTTTTTCAGATTGACGTATGGCAGATCACTCAAGGCATGCAGAAACATGAATTCACATTTCTACCACTTAAGAAAGTATCAACATCCTATGCTGAAAATGGACTAGAAGATACTGCTAATAATACATATTGATTTTATGTAATGTGCGTGTAAGGGTTATTGAATATAATTGATAGTAAATTAATGGCAGTGAAACAATTGAGATTCGTTAATAATCTGAATAAAATTTTAGTTAACACCTTTGACTTGTAATTTTCATTCATAAGATTTACCATTATTAACTTGCATACATTTCATTTGAGCTGATGCTTCATAAACACTAAAAGACTTGTTTTAATATAATTATTTTGACTCGAATTTTAAATTCATATTATTATCTGCTTATAAAACACTCAATTCTTAAGTTAGTGTCATGAAATCCAGACCATTAGATTAAGTAAAAGATTCTAATTTACTATTATTAATTTCTATAGATATTATGTAAGCCGATTCTTCATATACACTATAATACATGATTTTATATGATAATTTTGACGATTATTAAAAATTCATTTTTTCAACTGTTTATAAAACACACAATTCTCATGTAAATCTCTTGAAACCTGGACCACTATATTAAGAAAATGATTCTTATTTACTATTATTAACTTCTATAGATATTATGTAAGCTGATTCTTCATAAACACTATAAAACATGATTTTATATGAAAGTTTGAGAAATATTATGAATTCCTATTTTAATCTGCTTATAAAACAGTCAAATATTAAATGTATACACCAACAGAGGGCGTGAGCGTCGCCGTAGTAGGGACGACATCCGTCGGCCGAAACGCCTCAGAAGGAAACTAGATAGTTGTGTGGCGTTCACCGTTCTGCTGTGTATCGTAACGGGTCGTTGTTTTTACTAAGATTTTGAGTCTACTCGTTATTTATTAATTAAGATTTTTGATATTATAAACGAATAGTTCATATTTTATGCCCGAAGTTAACACAAGTAACTGTCTTGATCCTTGACTACTAGATCAAGAAAATGATTCTAATTTATAATTTTTAACTTTCATTTTTTTATTTTACCTGATATTTTTACTTCATAAAAACTATAAAATATGATTTTATAAGTTAATTTTGACGAATAATACAACTTAACATTTTTTCGTATTGAAAAGGAGCGATTTTCAGTTGTTGTACAAATGTATTCTTTAGTTACACTCATAATACATTTGAATTCCTTCTACAAAACATTCTGGTACATTTGTACTATCTTTTATGGCTTATCATAATTATTATTTATCATCATCTATTATCTATGTTTTGCAGTTCTACATTCGTTTTTGTATTTAAGTTTCAGTTGTAAATTCCTTTCATGTATTTTGTATAAAAATGAAGTTTGTCTGTTAGTTTATGTTTTGATAGTTTCCACTTCTGAATTACTCAGTGTTGTCCACGTACTAGTTGTTATATAAAAATTGTCGTTCTCCTTATGGTATCTAGTAGTGACATTTTGTCCTCCAACCATTATACATATTTAACTTACTATTTTTTTTTAGATGGCTGTACACCAGATATACTCAGGACATATTGATACATGAATTACCATTTCTACCACATGGGAAAGTTTCAACATCCTACGTTGAAAATGGACTGGACGATCCTGATAATTATAATAGTTTTATGCATAGTACGAGTAATTGATATTGAATATAATTGATAGTCAATTAATAGTAGTGTAACAAAAAGTTAGTGTCATGAAATCCAGACCATTAGATTAAGTATATGATTCTTATTTACCATTACCAACTTCCATATATATCATATAAGCTGATACTTCATAAACACTATAAAACATGTTTTTATATGATTATTTTGACTCGTATTTTAAATTCATTTTTTTAACTGTTTATAAAACACACAATTCTCAAGTTAATCTCTTGTAACCTGGACCACTATATTACGAAAATGATTCTAATTTACCATTATTAATTTGCATACATTTCATTTAAGCTGATGCTTCATAAACACTATAAAACATGATTTTGTATGATAATTTTGACGAATATTAAAAATTCATTTTTTTAACTGTTTATAAAACACTCAATTCTCAAGTTAATCTCTTGAAACCTTGACCACTATATTAAGAAAATGATTCTAATTTACTATTATTAACTTCTATAGATATTATGTAAGCTGATTCTTCATAAACACAATAAAACATGATTTTGTATGATAATTTTGACGAATATTAAAAATTCATTTTTTTAACTGTTTATAAAACACACAATTCTCAAGTTAATCTCTTGAAACCTGGACCACTATATTAAGAAAATGATTCTAATTTACCATTATTAATTTGCATACATTTCATTTAAGCTGATGCTTCATAAACACTATAAGACATGTTTTAATATGATTATTTTGACTCGTATTTTATATTCATATTTTTAACTGTTTATAAAACACACAATTCTCAAGTTAATCTCTTGAAACCTGGACCACTGTATTAAGAAAATGATTCTAATTTACCATTATTAATTTGCATACATTTCATTTAAGCTGATGCTTCATAAACACTATAAGACATGTTTTAATATGATTATTTTGACTCGTATTTTATATTCATATTTTTAACTGCTTATAAAATACTAAATTCTCAAGTTTATCTTTAACAATTATACATTATTAACTTACAACATTTTTTCAGATTGACGTATGGCAGATCACTCAAGGCATGCAGAAACATGAATTCACATTTCTACCACTTAAGAAAGTATCAACATCCTATGCTGAAAATGGACTAGAAGATACTGCTAATAATACATATTGGGTTTATGTAATGTGCGTGTAAGGGTTATTGAATATAATTGATAGTAAATTAATGGCAGTGAAACAATTGAGATTCGTTAATAATCTGAATAAAATTTTAGTTAACACCTTTGACTTGTAATTTTCATTCATAAGATTTACCATTATTAACTTGCATACATTTCATTTGAGCTGATGCTTCATAAACACTAAAAGACTTGTTTTAATATGATTATTTTGACTCGAATTTTAAATTCATATTATTATCTGCTTATAAAACACTCAATTCTTAAGTTAGTGTCATGAAATCCAGACCATTAGATTAAGTAAAAGATTCTAATTTACTATTATTAATTTCTATAGATATTATGTAAGCCGATTCTTCATATACACTATAATACATGATTTTATATGATAATTTTGACGAATATTAAAAATTCATTTTTTTAACTGTTTATAAAACACACAATTCTCAAGTTAATCTCTTGTAACCTGGACCACTATATTAAGAAAATGATTCTAATTTACCATTATTAATTTGCATACATTTCATTTAAGCTGATGCTTCATAAACACTATAAAACATGATTTTGTATGATAATTTTGACGAATATTAAAAATTCATTTTTTTAACTGTTTATAAAACACTCAATTCTCAAGTTAATCTCTTGAAACCTGGACCACTATATTAAGAAAATGATTCTTATTTACTATTATTAACTTCTATAGATATTATGTAAGCTGATTCTTCATAAACACTATAAAACATGATTTTATATGAAAGTTTGAGAAATATTATGAATTCCTATTTTAATCTGCTTATAAAACAGTCAAATATTAAATGTATACACCAACAGAGGGCGTGAGCGTCGCCGTAGTAGGGACGACATCCGTCGGCCGAATCGCCTCAGAAGGAAACTAGATAGTTGTGTGGCGTTCACCGTTCTGCTGTGTATCGTAACGGGTCGTTGTTTTTACTAAGATTTTGAGTCTACTCGTTATTTATTAATTAAGATTTTTGATATTATAAACGAATAGTTCATATTTTATGCCCGAAGTTAACACAAGTAACTGTCTTGATCCTTGACTACTAGATCAAGAAAATGATTCTAATTTATAATTTTTAACTTTCATTTTTTTATTTTACCTGATATTTTTACTTCATAAAAACTATAAAATATGATTTTATAAGTTAATTTTGACGAATAATACAACTTAACATTTTTTCGTATTGAAAAGGAGCGATTTTCAGTTGTTGTACAAATGTATTCTTTAGTTACACTCATAATACATTTGAATTCCTTCTACAAAACATTCTGGTACATTTGTACTATCTTTTATGGCTTATCATAATTATTATTTATTATCATCTATTATCTATGTTTTGCAGTTCTACATTCGTTTTTGTATTTAAGTTTCAGTTGTAAATTCCTTTCATGTATTTTGTATAAAAATGAAGTTTGTCTGTTAGTTTATGTTTTGATAGTTTCCACTTCTGAATTACTCAGTGTTGTCCACGTACTAGTTGTTATATAAAAATTGTCGTTCTCCTTATGGTATCTAGTAGTGACATTTTGTCCTCCAACCATTATACATATTTAACTTACTATTTTTTTTTAGATGGCTGTACACCAGATATACTCAGGACATATTGATACATGAATTACCATTTCTACCACATGGGAAAGTTTCAACATCCTACGTTGAAAATGGACTGGACGATCCTGATAATTATAATAGTTTTATGCATAGTACGAGTAATTGATATTGAATATAATTGATAGTCAATTAATAGTAGTGTAACAAAAAGTTAGTGTCATGAAATCCAGACCATTAGATTAAGTATATGATTCTTATTTACCATTACCAACTTCCATATATATCATATAAGCTGATACTTCATAAACACTATAAAACATGTTTTTATATGATAATTTTGACTCGTATTTTAAATTCATATTTTTAACCGCTTATAAAACAGTGAATTCTCAAGTTAGTGTCATGAAAGTCAGACCATTAGATTAAGAAAATTATTCTAATTTACCATTATTAATTTGCATACATTTCATTTAAGCTGATGCTTCATAAACACTATAAAACATGATTTTGTATGATAATTTTGACGAATATTAAAAATTCATTTTTTTAACTGTTTATAAAACACTCAATTCTCAAGTTAATCTCTTGAAACCTTGACCACTATATTAAGAAAATGATTCTAATTTACTATTATTAACTTCTATAGATATTATGTAAGCTGATTCTTCATAAACACAATAAAACATAATTTTGTATGATAATTTTGACGAATATTAAAAATTCATTTTTTTAACTGTTTATAAAACACACAATTCTCAAGTTAATCTCTTGAAACCTGGACCACTATATTAAGAAAATGATTCTAATTTACCATTATTAATTTGCATACATTTCATTTAAGCTGATGCTTCATAAACACTATAAGACATGTTTTAATATGATTATTTTGACTCGTATTTTATATTCATATTTTTAACTGTTTATAAAACACACAATTCTCAAGTTAATCTCTTGAAACCTGGACCACTGTATTAAGAAAATGATTCTAATTTACCATTATTAATTTGCATACATTTCATTTAAGCTGATGCTTCATAAACACTATAAGACATGTTTTAATATGATTATTTTGACTCGTATTTTATATTCATATTTTTAACTGCTTATAAAATACTAAATTCTCAAGTTTATCTTTAACAATTATACATTATTAACTTACAACATTTTTTCAGATTGACGTATGGCAGATCACTCAAGGCATGCAGAAACATGAATTCACATTTCTACCACTTAAGAAAGTATCAACATCCTATGCTGAAAATGGACTAGAAGATACTGCTAATAATACATATTGGGTTTATGTAATGTGCGTGTAAGGGTTATTGAATATAATTGATAGTAAATTAATGGCAGTGAAACAATTGAGATTCGTTAATAATCTGAATAAAATTTTAGTTAACACCTTTGACTTGTAATTTTCATTCATAAGATTTACCATTATTAACTTGCATACATTTCATTTGAGCTGATGCTTCATAAACACTAAAAGACTTGTTTTAATATGATTATTTTGACTCGAATTTTAAATTCATATTATTATCTGCTTATAAAACACTCAATTCTTAAGTTAGTGTCATGAAATCCAGACCATTAGATTAAGTAAAAGATTCTAATTTACTATTATTAATTTCTATAGATATTATGTAAGCCGATTCTTCATATACACTATAATACATGATTTTATATGATAATTTTGACGAATATTAAAAATTCATTTTTTTAACTGTTTATAAAACACACAATTCTCAAGTTAATCTCTTGTAACCTGGACCACTATATTAAGAAAATGATTCTAATTTACCATTATTAATTTGCATACATTTCATTTAAGCTGATGCTTCATAAACACTATAAAACATGATTTTGTATGATAATTTTGACGAATATTAAAAATTCATTTTTTTAACTGTTTATAAAACACTCAATTCTCAAGTTAATCTCTTGAAACCTGGACCACTATATTAAGAAAATGATTCTTATTTACTATTATTAACTTCTATAGATATTATGTAAGCTGATTCTTCATAAACACTATAAAACATGATTTTATATGAAAGTTTGAGAAATATTATGAATTCCTATTTTAATCTGCTTATAAAACAGTCAAATATTAAATGTATACACCAACAGAGGGCGTGAGCGTCGCCGTAGTAGGGACGACATCCGTCGGCCGAATCGCCTCAGAAGGAAACTAGATAGTTGTGTGGCGTTCACCGTTCTGCTGTGTATCGTAACGGGTCGTTGTTTTTACTAAGATTTTGAGTCTACTCGTTATTTATTAATTAAGATTTTTGATATTATAAACGAATAGTTCATATTTTATGCCCGAAGTTAACACAAGTAACTGTCTTGATCCTTGACTACTAGATCAAGAAAATGATTCTAATTTATAATTTTTAACTTTCATTTTTTTATTTTACCTGATATTTTTACTTCATAAAAACTATAAAATATGATTTTATAAGTTAATTTTGACGAATAATACAACTTAACATTTTTTCGTATTGAAAAGGAGCGATTTTCAGTTGTTGTACAAATGTATTCTTTAGTTACACTCATAATACATTTGAATTCCTTCTACAAAACATTCTGGTACATTTGTACTATCTTTTATGGCTTATCATAATTATTATTTATTATCATCTATTATCTATGTTTTGCAGTTCTACATTCGTTTTTGTATTTAAGTTTCAGTTGTAAATTCCTTTCATGTATTTTGTATAAAAATGAAGTTTGTCTGTTAGTTTATGTTTTGATAGTTTCCACTTCTGAATTACTCAGTGTTGTCCACGTACTAGTTGTTATATAAAAATTGTCGTTCTCCTTATGGTATCTAGTAGTGACATTTTGTCCTCCAACCATTATACATATTTAACTTACTATTTTTTTTTAGATGGCTGTACACCAGATATACTCAGGACATATTGATACATGAATTACCATTTCTACCACATGGGAAAGTTTCAACATCCTACGTTGAAAATGGACTGGACGATCCTGATAATTATAATAGTTTTATGCATAGTACGAGTAATTGATATTGAATATAATTGATAGTCAATTAATAGTAGTGTAACAAAAAGTTAGTGTCATGAAATCCAGACCATTAGATTAAGTATATGATTCTTATTTACCATTACCAACTTCCATATATATCATATAAGCTGATACTTCATAAACACTATAAAACATGTTTTTATATGATAATTTTGACTCGTATTTTAAATTCATATTTTTAACTGCTTATAAAACAGTGAATTCTCAAGTTAGTGTCATGAAAGTCAGACCATTAGATTAAGAAAATTATTCTAATTTACCATTATTAATTTGCATACATTTCATTTAAGCTGATGCTTCATAAACACTATAAAACATGATTTTGTATGATAATTTTGACGAATATTAAAAATTCATTTTTTTAACTGTTTATAAAACACTCAATTCTCAAGTTAATCTCTTGAAACCTTGACCACTATATTAAGAAAATGATTCTAATTTACTATTATTAACTTCTATAGATATTATGTAAGCTGATTCTTCATAAACACAATAAAACATAATTTTGTATGATAATTTTGACGAATATTAAAAATTCATTTTTTTAACTGTTTATAAAACACACAATTCTCAAGTTAATCTCTTGAAACCTGGACCACTATATTAAGAAAATGATTCTAATTTACCATTATTAATTTGCATACATTTCATTTAAGCTGATGCTTCATAAACACTATAAGACATGTTTTAATATGATTATTTTGACTCGTATTTTATATTCATATTTTTAACTGTTTATAAAACACACAATTCTCAAGTTAATCTCTTGAAACCTGGACCACTGTATTAAGAAAATTATTCTAATTTACCATTATTAATTTGCATACATTTCATTTAAGCTGATGCTTCATAAACACTATAAGACATGTTTTAATATGATTATTTTGACTCGTATTTTATATTCATATTTTTAACTGCTTATAAAATACTAAATTCTCAAGTTTATCTTTAACAATTATACATTATTAACTTACAACATTTTTTCAGATTGACGTATGGCAGATCACTCAAGGCATGCAGAAACATGAATTCACATTTCTACCACTTAAGAAAGTATCAACATCCTATGCTGAAAATGGACTAGAAGATACTGCTAATAATACATATTGGGTTTATGTAATGTGCGTGTAAGGGTTATTGAATATAATTGATAGTAAATTAATGGCAGTGAAACAATTGAGATTCGTTAATAATCTGAATAAAATTTTAGTTAACACCTTTGACTTGTAATTTTCATTCATAAGATTTACCATTATTAACTTGCATACATTTCATTTGAGCTGATGCTTCATAAACACTAAAAGACTTGTTTTAATATGATTATTTTGACTCGAATTTTAAATTCATATTATTATCTGCTTATAAAACACTCAATTCTTAAGTTAGTGTCATGAAATCCAGACCATTAGATTAAGTAAAAGATTCTAATTTACTATTATTAACTTCTATAGATATTATGTAAGCCGATTCTTCATATACACTATAATACATGATTTTATATGATAATTTTGACGATTATTAAAAATTCATTTTTTTAACTGTTTATAAAACACACAATTCTCATGTAAATCTCTTGAAACCAGGACCACTATATTAAGAAAATGATTCTAATTTACCATTATTCTCTTGCATACATTTCATTTAAGCTAAAACTTTAATAACACTATAAAACATGCATTTTTATATGATAATCTTTACGAATATTAAAAATTCATTTTTTTAACTGTTTATAAAACACTCAATTCTCAAGTTAATCTCTTGAAACCTGGACCACTATATTAAGAAAATGATTCTTATTTACTATTATTAACTTCTATAGATATTATGTAAGCTGATTCTTCATAAACACTATAAAACATGATTTTATATGAAAGTTTGAGAAATATTATGAATTCCTATTTTAATCTGCTTATAAAACAGTCAAATATTAAATGTATACACCAACAGAGGGCGTGAGCGTCGCCGTAGTAGGGACGACATCCGTCGGCCGAATCGCCTCAGAAGGAAACTAGATAGTTGTGTGGCGTTCACCGTTCTGCTGTGTATCGTAACGGGTCGTTGTTTTTACTAAGATTTTGAGTCTACTCGTTATTTATTAATTAAGATTTTTGATATTATAAACGAATAGTTCATATTTTATGCCCGAAGTTAACACAAGTAACTGTCTTGATCCTTGACTACTAGATCAAGAAAATGATTCTAATTTATAATTTTTAACTTTCATTTTTTTATTTTACCTGATATTTTTACTTCATAAAAACTATAAAATATGATTTTATAAGTTAATTTTGACGAATAATACAACTTAACATTTTTTCGTATTGAAAAGGAGCGATTTTCAGTTGTTGTACAAATGTATTCTTTAGTTACACTCATAATACATTTGAATTCCTTCTACAAAACATTCTGGTACATTTGTACTATCTTTTATGGCTTATCATAATTATTATTTATTATCATCTATTATCTATGTTTTGCAGTTCTACATTCGTTTTTGTATTTAAGTTTCAGTTGTAAATTCCTTTCATGTATTTTGTATAAAAATGAAGTTTGTCTGTTAGTTTATGTTTTGATAGTTTCCACTTCTGAATTACTCAGTGTTGTCCACGTACTAGTTGTTATATAAAAATTGTCGTTCTCCTTATGGTATCTAGTAGTGACATTTTGTCCTCCAACCATTATACATATTTAACTTACTATTTTTTTTTAGATGGCTGTACACCAGATATACTCAGGACATATTGATACATGAATTACCATTTCTACCACATGGGAAAGTTTCAACATCCTACGTTGAAAATGGACTGGACGATCCTGATAATTATAATAGTTTTATGCATAGTACGAGTAATTGATATTGAATATAATTGATAGTCAATTAATAGTAGTGTAACAAAAAGTTAGTGTCATGAAATCCAGACCATTAGATTAAGTATATGATTCTTATTTACCATTACCAACTTCCATATATATCATATAAGCTGATACTTCATAAACACTATAAAACATGTTTTTATATGATAATTTTGACTCGTATTTTAAATTCATATTTTTAACTGCTTATAAAACAGTGAATTCTCAAGTTAGTGTCATGAAAGTCAGACCATTAGATTAAGAAAATTATTCTAATTTACCATTATTAATTTGCATACATTTCATTTAAGCTGATGCTTCATAAACACTATAAAACATGATTTTGTATGATAATTTTGACGAATATTAAAAATTCATTTTTTTAACTGTTTATAAAACACTCAATTCTCAAGTTAATCTCTTGAAACCTTGACCACTATATTAAGAAAATGATTCTAATTTACTATTATTAACTTCTATAGATATTATGTAAGCTGATTCTTCATAAACACAATAAAACATAATTTTGTATGATAATTTTGACGAATATTAAAAATTCATTTTTTTAACTGTTTATAAAACACACAATTCTCAAGTTAATCTCTTGAAACCTGGACCACTATATTAAGAAAATGATTCTAATTTACCATTATTAATTTGCATACATTTCATTTAAGCTGATGCTTCATAAACACTATAAGACATGTTTTAATATGATTATTTTGACTCGTATTTTATATTCATATTTTTAACTGTTTATAAAACACACAATTCTCAAGTTAATCTCTTGAAACCTGGACCACTGTATTAAGAAAATGATTCTAATTTACCATTATTAATTTGCATACATTTCATTTAAGCTGATGCTTCATAAACACTATAAGACATGTTTTAATATGATTATTTTGACTCGTATTTTATATTCATATTTTTAACTGCTTATAAAATACTAAATTCTCAAGTTTATCTTTAACAATTATACATTATTAACTTACAACATTTTTTCAGATTGACGTATGGCAGATCACTCAAGGCATGCAGAAACATGAATTCACATTTCTACCACTTAAGAAAGTATCAACATCCTATGCTGAAAATGGACTAGAAGATACTGCTAATAATACATATTGGGTTTATGTAATGTGCGTGTAAGGGTTATTGAATATAATTGATAGTAAATTAATGGCAGTGAAACAATTGAGATTCGTTAATAATCTGAATAAAATTTTAGTTAACACCTTTGACTTGTAATTTTCATTCATAAGATTTACCATTATTAACTTGCATACATTTCATTTGAGCTGATGCTTCATAAACACTAAAAGACTTGTTTTAATATGATTATTTTGACTCGAATTTTAAATTCATATTATTATCTGCTTATAAAACACTCAATTCTTAAGTTAGTGTCATGAAATCCAGACCATTAGATTAAGTAAAAGATTCTAATTTACTATTATTAATTTCTATAGATATTATGTAAGCCGATTCTTCATATACACTATAATACATGATTTTATATGATAATTTTGACGAATATTAAAAATTCATTTTTTTAACTGTTTATAAAACACACAATTCTCAAGTTAATCTCTTGTAACCTGGACCACTATATTAAGAAAATGATTCTAATTTACCATTATTAATTTGCATACATTTCATTTAAGCTGATGCTTCATAAACACTATAAAACATGATTTTGTATGATAATTTTGACGAATATTAAAAATTCATTTTTTTAACTGTTTATAAAACACTCAATTCTCAAGTTAATCTCTTGAAACCTGGACCACTATATTAAGAAAATGATTCTTATTTACTATTATTAACTTCTATAGATATTATGTAAGCTGATTCTTCATAAACACTATAAAACATGATTTTATATGAAAGTTTGAGAAATATTATGAATTCCTATTTTAATCTGCTTATAAAACAGTCAAATATTAAATGTATACACCAACAGAGGGCGTGAGCGTCGCCGTAGTAGGGACGACATCCGTCGGCCGAATCGCCTCAGAAGGAAACTAGATAGTTGTGTGGCGTTCACCGTTCTGCTGTGTATCGTAACGGGTCGTTGTTTTTACTAAGATTTTGAGTCTACTCGTTATTTATTAATTAAGATTTTTGATATTATAAACGAATAGTTCATATTTTATGCCCGAAGTTAACACAAGTAACTGTCTTGATCCTTGACTACTAGATCAAGAAAATGATTCTAATTTATAATTTTTAACTTTCATTTTTTTATTTTACCTGATATTTTTACTTCATAAAAACTATAAAATATGATTTTATAAGTTAATTTTGACGAATAATACAACTTAACATTTTTTCGTATTGAAAAGGAGCGATTTTCAGTTGTTGTACAAATGTATTCTTTAGTTACACTCATAATACATTTGAATTCCTTCTACAAAACATTCTGGTACATTTGTACTATCTTTTATGGCTTATCATAATTATTATTTATTATCATCTATTATCTATGTTTTGCAGTTCTACATTCGTTTTTGTATTTAAGTTTCAGTTGTAAATTCCTTTCATGTATTTTGTATAAAAATGAAGTTTGTCTGTTAGTTTATGTTTTGATAGTTTCCACTTCTGAATTACTCAGTGTTGTCCACGTACTAGTTGTTATATAAAAATTGTCGTTCTCCTTATGGTATCTAGTAGTGACATTTTGTCCTCCAACCATTATACATATTTAACTTACTATTTTTTTTTAGATGGCTGTACACCAGATATACTCAGGACATATTGATACATGAATTACCATTTCTACCACATGGGAAAGTTTCAACATCCTACGTTGAAAATGGACTGGACGATCCTGATAATTATAATAGTTTTATGCATAGTACGAGTAATTGATATTGAATATAATTGATAGTCAATTAATAGTAGTGTAACAAAAAGTTAGTGTCATGAAATCCAGACCATTAGATTAAGTATATGATTCTTATTTACCATTACCAACTTCCATATATATCATATAAGCTGATACTTCATAAACACTATAAAACATGTTTTTATATGATAATTTTGACTCGTATTTTAAATTCATATTTTTAACTGCTTATAAAACAGTGAATTCTCAAGTTAGTGTCATGAAAGTCAGACCATTAGATTAAGAAAATTATTCTAATTTACCATTATTAATTTGCATACATTTCATTTAAGCTGATGCTTCATAAACACTATAAAACATGATTTTGTATGATAATTTTGACGAATATTAAAAATTCATTTTTTTAACTGTTTATAAAACACTCAATTCTCAAGTTAATCTCTTGAAACCTTGACCACTATATTAAGAAAATGATTCTAATTTACTATTATTAACTTCTATAGATATTATGTAAGCTGATTCTTCATAAACACAATAAAACATAATTTTGTATGATAATTTTGACGAATATTAAAAATTCATTTTTTTAACTGTTTATAAAACACACAATTCTCAAGTTAATCTCTTGAAACCTGGACCACTATATTAAGAAAATGATTCTAATTTACCATTATTAATTTGCATACATTTCATTTAAGCTGATGCTTCATAAACACTATAAGACATGTTTTAATATGATTATTTTGACTCGTATTTTATATTCATATTTTTAACTGTTTATAAAACACACAATTCTCAAGTTAATCTCTTGAAACCTGGACCACTGTATTAAGAAAATGATTCTAATTTACCATTATTAATTTGCATACATTTCATTTAAGCTGATGCTTCATAAACACTATAAGACATGTTTTAATATGATTATTTTGACTCGTATTTTATATTCATATTTTTAACTGCTTATAAAATACTAAATTCTCAAGTTTATCTTTAACAATTATACATTATTAACTTACAACATTTTTTCAGATTGACGTATGGCAGATCACTCAAGGCATGCAGAAACATGAATTCACATTTCTACCACTTAAGAAAGTATCAACATCCTATGCTGAAAATGGACTAGAAGATACTGCTAATAATACATATTGGGTTTATGTAATGTGCGTGTAAGGGTTATTGAATATAATTGATAGTAAATTAATGGCAGTGAAACAATTGAGATTCGTTAATAATCTGAATAAAATTTTAGTTAACACCTTTGACTTGTAATTTTCATTCATAAGATTTACCATTATTAACTTGCATACATTTCATTTGAGCTGATGCTTCATAAACACTAAAAGACTTGTTTTAATATGATTATTTTGACTCGAATTTTAAATTCATATTATTATCTGCTTATAAAACACTCAATTCTTAAGTTAGTGTCATGAAATCCAGACCATTAGATTAAGTAAAAGATTCTAATTTACTATTATTAATTTCTATAGATATTATGTAAGCCGATTCTTCATATACACTATAATACATGATTTTATATGATAATTTTGACGAATATTAAAAATTCATTTTTTTAACTGTTTATAAAACACACAATTCTCAAGTTAATCTCTTGTAACCTGGACCACTATATTAAGAAAATGATTCTAATTTACCATTATTAATTTGCATACATTTCATTTAAGCTGATGCTTCATAAACACTATAAAACATGATTTTGTATGATAATTTTGACGAATATTAAAAATTCATTTTTTTAACTGTTTATAAAACACTCAATTCTCAAGTTAATCTCTTGAAACCTGGACCACTATATTAAGAAAATGATTCTTATTTACTATTATTAACTTCTATAGATATTATGTAAGCTGATTCTTCATAAACACTATAAAACATGATTTTATATGAAAGTTTGAGAAATATTATGAATTCCTATTTTAATCTGCTTATAAAACAGTCAAATATTAAATGTATACACCAACAGAGGGCGTGAGCGTCGCCGTAGTAGGGACGACATCCGTCGGCCGAATCGCCTCAGAAGGAAACTAGATAGTTGTGTGGCGTTCACCGTTCTGCTGTGTATCGTAACGGGTCGTTGTTTTTACTAAGATTTTGAGTCTACTCGTTATTTATTAATTAAGATTTTTGATATTATAAACGAATAGTTCATATTTTATGCCCGAAGTTAACACAAGTAACTGTCTTGATCCTTGACTACTAGATCAAGAAAATGATTCTAATTTATAATTTTTAACTTTCATTTTTTTATTTTACCTGATATTTTTACTTCATAAAAACTATAAAATATGATTTTATAAGTTAATTTTGACGAATAATACAACTTAACATTTTTTCGTATTGAAAAGGAGCGATTTTCAGTTGTTGTACAAATGTATTCTTTAGTTACACTCATAATACATTTGAATTCCTTCTACAAAACATTCTGGTACATTTGTACTATCTTTTATGGCTTATCATAATTATTATTTATTATCATCTATTATCTATGTTTTGCAGTTCTACATTCGTTTTTGTATTTAAGTTTCAGTTGTAAATTCCTTTCATGTATTTTGTATAAAAATGAAGTTTGTCTGTTAGTTTATGTTTTGATAGTTTCCACTTCTGAATTACTCAGTGTTGTCCACGTACTAGTTGTTATATAAAAATTGTCGTTCTCCTTATGGTATCTAGTAGTGACATTTTGTCCTCCAACCATTATACATATTTAACTTACTATTTTTTTTTAGATGGCTGTACACCAGATATACTCAGGACATATTGATACATGAATTACCATTTCTACCACATGGGAAAGTTTCAACATCCTACGTTGAAAATGGACTGGACGATCCTGATAATTATAATAGTTTTATGCATAGTACGAGTAATTGATATTGAATATAATTGATAGTCAATTAATAGTAGTGTAACAAAAAGTTAGTGTCATGAAATCCAGACCATTAGATTAAGTATATGATTCTTATTTACCATTACCAACTTCCATATATATCATATAAGCTGATACTTCATAAACACTATAAAACATGTTTTTATATGATAATTTTGACTCGTATTTTAAATTCATATTTTTAACTGCTTATAAAACAGTGAATTCTCAAGTTAGTGTCATGAAAGTCAGACCATTAGATTAAGAAAATTATTCTAATTTACCATTATTAATTTGCATACATTTCATTTAAGCTGATGCTTCATAAACACTATAAAACATGATTTTGTATGATAATTTTGACGAATATTAAAAATTCATTTTTTTAACTGTTTATAAAACACTCAATTCTCAAGTTAATCTCTTGAAACCTTGACCACTATATTAAGAAAATGATTCTAATTTACTATTATTAACTTCTATAGATATTATGTAAGCTGATTCTTCATAAACACAATAAAACATAATTTTGTATGATAATTTTGACGAATATTAAAAATTCATTTTTTTAACTGTTTATAAAACACACAATTCTCAAGTTAATCTCTTGAAACCTGGACCACTATATTAAGAAAATGATTCTAATTTACCATTATTAATTTGCATACATTTCATTTAAGCTGATGCTTCATAAACACTATAAGACATGTTTTAATATGATTATTTTGACTCGTATTTTATATTCATATTTTTAACTGTTTATAAAACACACAATTCTCAAGTTAATCTCTTGAAACCTGGACCACTGTATTAAGAAAATTATTCTAATTTACCATTATTAATTTGCATACATTTCATTTAAGCTGATGCTTCATAAACACTATAAGACATGTTTTAATATGATTATTTTGACTCGTATTTTATATTCATATTTTTAACTGCTTATAAAATACTAAATTCTCAAGTTTATCTTTAACAATTATACATTATTAACTTACAACATTTTTTCAGATTGACGTATGGCAGATCACTCAAGGCATGCAGAAACATGAATTCACATTTCTACCACTTAAGAAAGTATCAACATCCTATGCTGAAAATGGACTAGAAGATACTGCTAATAATACATATTGGGTTTATGTAATGTGCGTGTAAGGGTTATTGAATATAATTGATAGTAAATTAATGGCAGTGAAACAATTGAGATTCGTTAATAATCTGAATAAAATTTTAGTTAACACCTTTGACTTGTAATTTTCATTCATAAGATTTACCATTATTAACTTGCATACATTTCATTTGAGCTGATGCTTCATAAACACTAAAAGACTTGTTTTAATATGATTATTTTGACTCGAATTTTAAATTCATATTATTATCTGCTTATAAAACACTCAATTCTTAAGTTAGTGTCATGAAATCCAGACCATTAGATTAAGTAAAAGATTCTAATTTACTATTATTAACTTCTATAGATATTATGTAAGCCGATTCTTCATATACACTATAATACATGATTTTATATGATAATTTTGACGATTATTAAAAATTCATTTTTTTAACTGTTTATAAAACACACAATTCTCATGTAAATCTCTTGAAACCAGGACCACTATATTAAGAAAATGATTCTAATTTACCATTATTCTCTTGCATACATTTCATTTAAGCTAAAACTTTAATAACACTATAAAACATGCATTTTTATATGATAATCTTTACGAATATTAAAAATTCATTTTTTTAACTGTTTATAAAACACTCAATTCTCAAGTTAATCTCTTGAAACCTGGACCACTATATTAAGAAAATGATTCTTATTTACTATTATTAACTTCTATAGATATTATGTAAGCTGATTCTTCATAAACACTATAAAACATGATTTTATATGAAAGTTTGAGAAATATTATGAATTCCTATTTTAATCTGCTTATAAAACAGTCAAATATTAAATGTATACACCAACAGAGGGCGTGAGCGTCGCCGTAGTAGGGACGACATCCGTCGGCCGAATCGCCTCAGAAGGAAACTAGATAGTTGTGTGGCGTTCACCGTTCTGCTGTGTATCGTAACGGGTCGTTGTTTTTACTAAGATTTTGAGTCTACTCGTTATTTATTAATTAAGATTTTTGATATTATAAACGAATAGTTCATATTTTATGCCCGAAGTTAACACAAGTAACTGTCTTGATCCTTGACTACTAGATCAAGAAAATGATTCTAATTTATAATTTTTAACTTTCATTTTTTTATTTTACCTGATATTTTTACTTCATAAAAACTATAAAATATGATTTTATAAGTTAATTTTGACGAATAATACAACTTAACATTTTTTCGTATTGAAAAGGAGCGATTTTCAGTTGTTGTACAAATGTATTCTTTAGTTACACTCATAATACATTTGAATTCCTTCTACAAAACATTCTGGTACATTTGTACTATCTTTTATGGCTTATCATAATTATTATTTATTATCATCTATTATCTATGTTTTGCAGTTCTACATTCGTTTTTGTATTTAAGTTTCAGTTGTAAATTCCTTTCATGTATTTTGTATAAAAATGAAGTTTGTCTGTTAGTTTATGTTTTGATAGTTTCCACTTCTGAATTACTCAGTGTTGTCCACGTACTAGTTGTTATATAAAAATTGTCGTTCTCCTTATGGTATCTAGTAGTGACATTTTGTCCTCCAACCATTATACATATTTAACTTACTATTTTTTTTTAGATGGCTGTACACCAGATATACTCAGGACATATTGATACATGAATTACCATTTCTACCACATGGGAAAGTTTCAACATCCTACGTTGAAAATGGACTGGACGATCCTGATAATTATAATAGTTTTATGCATAGTACGAGTAATTGATATTGAATATAATTGATAGTCAATTAATAGTAGTGTAACAAAAAGTTAGTGTCATGAAATCCAGACCATTAGATTAAGTATATGATTCTTATTTACCATTACCAACTTCCATATATATCATATAAGCTGATACTTCATAAACACTATAAAACATGTTTTTATATGATAATTTTGACTCGTATTTTAAATTCATATTTTTAACTGCTTATAAAACAGTGAATTCTCAAGTTAGTGTCATGAAAGTCAGACCATTAGATTAAGAAAATTATTCTAATTTACCATTATTAATTTGCATACATTTCATTTAAGCTGATGCTTCATAAACACTATAAAACATGATTTTGTATGATAATTTTGACGAATATTAAAAATTCATTTTTTTAACTGTTTATAAAACACTCAATTCTCAAGTTAATCTCTTGAAACCTTGACCACTATATTAAGAAAATGATTCTAATTTACTATTATTAACTTCTATAGATATTATGTAAGCTGATTCTTCATAAACACAATAAAACATAATTTTGTATGATAATTTTGACGAATATTAAAAATTCATTTTTTTAACTGTTTATAAAACACACAATTCTCAAGTTAATCTCTTGAAACCTGGACCACTATATTAAGAAAATGATTCTAATTTACCATTATTAATTTGCATACATTTCATTTAAGCTGATGCTTCATAAACACTATAAGACATGTTTTAATATGATTATTTTGACTCGTATTTTATATTCATATTTTTAACTGTTTATAAAACACACAATTCTCAAGTTAATCTCTTGAAACCTGGACCACTGTATTAAGAAAATGATTCTAATTTACCATTATTAATTTGCATACATTTCATTTAAGCTGATGCTTCATAAACACTATAAGACATGTTTTAATATGATTATTTTGACTCGTATTTTATATTCATATTTTTAACTGCTTATAAAATACTAAATTCTCAAGTTTATCTTTAACAATTATACATTATTAACTTACAACATTTTTTCAGATTGACGTATGGCAGATCACTCAAGGCATGCAGAAACATGAATTCACATTTCTACCACTTAAGAAAGTATCAACATCCTATGCTGAAAATGGACTAGAAGATACTGCTAATAATACATATTGGGTTTATGTAATGTGCGTGTAAGGGTTATTGAATATAATTGATAGTAAATTAATGGCAGTGAAACAATTGAGATTCGTTAATAATCTGAATAAAATTTTAGTTAACACCTTTGACTTGTAATTTTCATTCATAAGATTTACCATTATTAACTTGCATACATTTCATTTGAGCTGATGCTTCATAAACACTAAAAGACTTGTTTTAATATGATTATTTTGACTCGAATTTTAAATTCATATTATTATCTGCTTATAAAACACTCAATTCTTAAGTTAGTGTCATGAAATCCAGACCATTAGATTAAGTAAAAGATTCTAATTTACTATTATTAATTTCTATAGATATTATGTAAGCCGATTCTTCATATACACTATAATACATGATTTTATATGATAATTTTGACGAATATTAAAAATTCATTTTTTTAACTGTTTATAAAACACACAATTCTCAAGTTAATCTCTTGTAACCTGGACCACTATATTAAGAAAATGATTCTAATTTACCATTATTAATTTGCATACATTTCATTTAAGCTGATGCTTCATAAACACTATAAAACATGATTTTGTATGATAATTTTGACGAATATTAAAAATTCATTTTTTTAACTGTTTATAAAACACTCAATTCTCAAGTTAATCTCTTGAAACCTGGACCACTATATTAAGAAAATGATTCTTATTTACTATTATTAACTTCTATAGATATTATGTAAGCTGATTCTTCATAAACACTATAAAACATGATTTTATATGAAAGTTTGAGAAATATTATGAATTCCTATTTTAATCTGCTTATAAAACAGTCAAATATTAAATGTATACACCAACAGAGGGCGTGAGCGTCGCCGTAGTAGGGACGACATCCGTCGGCCGAATCGCCTCAGAAGGAAACTAGATAGTTGTGTGGCGTTCACCGTTCTGCTGTGTATCGTAACGGGTCGTTGTTTTTACTAAGATTTTGAGTCTACTCGTTATTTATTAATTAAGATTTTTGATATTATAAACGAATAGTTCATATTTTATGCCCGAAGTTAACACAAGTAACTGTCTTGATCCTTGACTACTAGATCAAGAAAATGATTCTAATTTATAATTTTTAACTTTCATTTTTTTATTTTACCTGATATTTTTACTTCATAAAAACTATAAAATATGATTTTATAAGTTAATTTTGACGAATAATACAACTTAACATTTTTTCGTATTGAAAAGGAGCGATTTTCAGTTGTTGTACAAATGTATTCTTTAGTTACACTCATAATACATTTGAATTCCTTCTACAAAACATTCTGGTACATTTGTACTATCTTTTATGGCTTATCATAATTATTATTTATTATCATCTATTATCTATGTTTTGCAGTTCTACATTCGTTTTTGTATTTAAGTTTCAGTTGTAAATTCCTTTCATGTATTTTGTATAAAAATGAAGTTTGTCTGTTAGTTTATGTTTTGATAGTTTCCACTTCTGAATTACTCAGTGTTGTCCACGTACTAGTTGTTATATAAAAATTGTCGTTCTCCTTATGGTATCTAGTAGTGACATTTTGTCCTCCAACCATTATACATATTTAACTTACTATTTTTTTTTAGATGGCTGTACACCAGATATACTCAGGACATATTGATACATGAATTACCATTTCTACCACATGGGAAAGTTTCAACATCCTACGTTGAAAATGGACTGGACGATCCTGATAATTATAATAGTTTTATGCATAGTACGAGTAATTGATATTGAATATAATTGATAGTCAATTAATAGTAGTGTAACAAAAAGTTAGTGTCATGAAATCCAGACCATTAGATTAAGTATATGATTCTTATTTACCATTACCAACTTCCATATATATCATATAAGCTGATACTTCATAAACACTATAAAACATGTTTTTATATGATAATTTTGACTCGTATTTTAAATTCATATTTTTAACTGCTTATAAAACAGTGAATTCTCAAGTTAGTGTCATGAAAGTCAGACCATTAGATTAAGAAAATTATTCTAATTTACCATTATTAATTTGCATACATTTCATTTAAGCTGATGCTTCATAAACACTATAAAACATGATTTTGTATGATAATTTTGACGAATATTAAAAATTCATTTTTTTAACTGTTTATAAAACACTCAATTCTCAAGTTAATCTCTTGAAACCTTGACCACTATATTAAGAAAATGATTCTAATTTACTATTATTAACTTCTATAGATATTATGTAAGCTGATTCTTCATAAACACAATAAAACATAATTTTGTATGATAATTTTGACGAATATTAAAAATTCATTTTTTTAACTGTTTATAAAACACACAATTCTCAAGTTAATCTCTTGAAACCTGGACCACTATATTAAGAAAATGATTCTAATTTACCATTATTAATTTGCATACATTTCATTTAAGCTGATGCTTCATAAACACTATAAGACATGTTTTAATATGATTATTTTGACTCGTATTTTATATTCATATTTTTAACTGTTTATAAAACACACAATTCTCAAGTTAATCTCTTGAAACCTGGACCACTGTATTAAGAAAATGATTCTAATTTACCATTATTAATTTGCATACATTTCATTTAAGCTGATGCTTCATAAACACTATAAGACATGTTTTAATATGATTATTTTGACTCGAATTTTAAATTCATATTATTATCTGCTTATAAAACACACAATTCTCAAGTTAATCTCTTGAAACCTGGACCACTATATTAAGAAAATGATTCTAATTTACTATTATTACCTTCTATAGATATTATGTATGCTGAATCTTCATAAACACTATAAAACATTATTTTATATGATAATTTTGACGAATACTAAAAATTCAAATTATTATCTGCTTATAAAACACTCAATTCTTAAGTTAGTGTCTTGAAATCCAGACCACTATATTAAGAAAATGATTCTAATTTACTATTATTACCTTCTATAGATATTATGTATGCTGAATCTTCATAAACACTATAAAACATTATTTTATATGATAATCTTTACGAATATTAAAAATTCATTTTTTTAACTGTTTATAAAACACTCAATTCTCAAGTTAATCTCTTGAAACCTGGACCACTATATTAAGAAAATGATTCTTATTTACTATTATTAACTTCCATAGATATTATGTAAGCTGATTCTTCATAAATACTATAAAACATGTTTTTATATAAGTGATTATATAAGTTTGAGAAATATTATGAATTCCTATTTTAATCTGCTTATAAAACAGTTAAATATTAAATGTATACACCAACAGAGGGCGTGAGCGTCGCCGTAGTAGGGGCGACATCCGTCGGCCGAATCGCCTCAGAAGAAAACTAGATAGTTGTGTCTTGTGTGGCCTTCACCGTACTGCTGTGTATCGTAACGGGTTGTTGTTTTTACTTAGATTTTGAGTCTACTCGTTATTTATTAATTAAGATTTTTGATATTATAAACGAATTGTTCATATTTTATGCCCGAAGTTAACACAAGTAACTGTCTTGATCCTTGACTACTAGATCAAGAAAATGATTCTAATTTTTAATTTTTAACTTCCATTTTTTTCATTTTACCTGATATTTTTACTTCATAAAAACTATAAAATATGATTTTATAAGTTAATTTTGACGAATAATACAACTTAACATTTTTTTGTTTTGAAAAGGAGCGATTTTCAGTTGTACAAATGTATTCTTTAGTTACACTCATAATACATTTGGAGGGATGGGGTAAGTTGGACCCCGTGATAAGAAATTATAGGTGGTAACAGAAATTAAAAGTTCGAACACTAACCTCAAATCGCAAAAATTCAAATTAATACCAACTATTCAACATTGTAAATAATTCATTACGATTTTTGAGTATATAAATTTCTCAGCCTGGTCCCCAGAACCAGATACATTATTTATCCGTCGTATTCTGTCGGTCGAAATTAATAAATTACCGTTATTCAACATTTTAACGACTTTAACGGGCAACGAATAACGATTACTTGTTTTACGTTTGCTGCCCCTGGCCGGAAGTTTGGTTCAACATTTAACATAACTCAAACTTGTGTATATAATAAGTGCCTAAATCAATTGTTTGTTATATATTTGAATGTTTATTAATTAATTAATATCCAACTAGTAAGTACTACCTTTATTTTTAAGCCATTGGCGCAACTATAGACCTAAATAACAAATGTTTGTTTTAGAATTTCACACATTATTACTTATTTGTATGTTGTACATTAACTACTTATATATTATTACACTCATAAAGTAAATAATTTCCTTATTATTTCAATATAAATATATAATACATAAATACTTTATAACTCATAATAAGTTATAAATTACATATATTTTATATTTATCAATAAGATCATTACATGTTATTTTAAAATTATTTTCCTTTTTTTTTCTTTGTTAATCGTCTTAGTTGCACTGTGGTCTCTATGTTACACTGTCCTATAAATGTTAGTATTCTATCTTATGTGTTTTATGTTTTGTTGATAGGTACATGTTTAACATAATTAACAGTGTAACAACAATTCATAACAAAATTAGTAAGTTCCATCAATATTTGTATTTAGTCTAGTATATAAATTGTTTTTTATTTGCTGTGCGTATTTATCATATTGCCTTCAAAGCTTAACCTGGTGTTGTAAAATTTGAACAATTCCCTTATTAGTATTGAATCACTGATGAAAAAAATTAGTTTTGAGAAATTTTTATTACTTCAAATACTAAGTTATATGTAAATGTATCATTATAAATAGAAATCGTGTAGTGGATATTTTTGCTTTGTAATGGTGTGTATGAAAACAAATTGTTTTTAATTATTGTTATCGTTGACAATATTATACCTATTATTAAATAATGATTAATTTATATAATAAACAGAAAGACAGTCTTTCAAAGATTGACTATTGTTGAAAATCAGTTCTTTTAGAATTACAACAGTACACAAATAACCTCACAGAAATTGTATAATTTTTATTTTCTGAATAAACATGATTTGTTATGTTTATGGTTGAATAATGTAAATTTACTTTTTTAAATTAGAAATTATACTTTCAGATCTGAAAGAAAAATACTACAAGGATTATCAGAGAATCTGTACAGTAACTAAACAGAAACGATGATCTGTTGATGTTTTTGAAGAGGACTGTTCTCCAAAATCATGATTATGTTCCACAACAAATTGAACCTTATCCCTTAGTACCTATGTTGTAAATACTGTGAATATTGTAATTCATTTTAATTTAATTTTCTACTTGTCCACGTACAAAAAATTATTCAACTGGGGAATTAATTGTAATTATTATTGTAGGAGGTCTGTTACTGTTCAATGTTATAAATTATAATATTCCTTTTATTATTAAATTATGTAATTTATTAAGTTTATTGTTATTGAATTATTTTATTTATAAAATTTACTGTTATTTAATTATATTATTATTAAGTGAGTAACTACTAGTAAAAAATTATACTTTATTTTTTCAAAAATGATGATTTTAAAATAAATTATAGAGTTAATAAACTAACGTACCCATTACATTTTTTTTTAAATACTACTTAAAAATTAAAAAGTGATGTTCTTCTTATTAAAATTAATCTTATAATGTTTATACAAAAACTGTATTTAAGCATTTTCAGATCTGTTGGTTGCAGTAAGAACTATTTATGAGAAACTTTGTTTTGCTTTCAATTTTTAATCCTAACTATAAAAAATTGAGTAAATGGGTGTTGCTTTGCTGTACAATAGGTTAATAATGGGTGTACTGACATTTAAATTCAATGAAATAAAATCATTATATCAGAAAAACAATTATGAACAAAGATGTTCTATCAGCCTACATTATTACTAAGTAGATTTGATGGCATTGTGAATAAAGTAATTAATTTTACTATTGCATTAGTACAGCAGTAGGTTAAATTCATTTTTACAGGAAAAACAATGCATTTGAAAATGCTATTATATGTATAAAAATATAATAATATACTTGCTATATAACTTCTTATGAAGAATCATGTATACAATTTCCAAAACTTAAAAATAGAAGAAAGACAACTTTTAACTATGAAAAAGTTTGTTCTTTTTTTGCAATTTGATAGGTAAATGTCAAGGTATAAACTTATAATACTTATAAAAACAAATCAAGACTTATGAATTATGATTATCCTTATATTACATTTTTAAGCTTTTTTACACAACAAAAAAAAGTTTTATGGACATTTGTGATCTGTGTTTTGTTTATATTTCAATAATATTAGTTATAGCCAGGCTGTCAGATCCTTATTTCTTTCATCAGTAGAAGGGGTTTATATAGGCAAGTTCTATACATTATAATTATTTTTTAAAAATAAAATATTGGTTGGTCGGTTGATTCTTCTATTATTCTATCTCTATGATACAATTTATTTTATAAATTATTTTGTCATACAGTATACCTCAAATAGTGAACGCATTATGTATTTTATTAAATTGGCATACAGATTTGAAGGTATTTTGTATAGGCAACCCTACCGCACATTCAATATTTTCGCTATTTTCTATTTTCCTCATAAACTATTGCATAATATTTAAAAACTGTCGACTCATTTATAATTATATAACTGTCCAAATTCTGATTTTTTTATGAATTTTTGTCCAAAAATTCAATTTATTATTACGTTTTCAAAAATCTAACTCCAAAACTAAACCCTTTAATACTGGCCCCATCTAGATAAAATCTTCAAGGATCGACGCAGATGCGTCCCTAGATAATCTTCCAAATACTAAAGGTTTTTCAACTCAATTATTTAGACGGTAAGTGGTGATTTAAATTTAAAGTTTTCAAAAAAGGAAATTGGCGGGAAATTTGGTTTTAGCAATTTCTTAATTTTAAAATTAAAATTCAACATTTTTGAGAACAAAAATTTGATCTCAAGGTGTCACTGCATTGAACCTCGAAGATTTCGAAACGATACAACTATGAACTATAATATTAAAAAGTTAGTACTTCAAGTTGAACCTTAAAATCTATGGATGAATATCATAATAACAACATATTATATCATGTGTTAAAATAACGAGTTGTAAAATGCGAAGTTTTAGAAAAGTTATGTTGTATAACATAAAACTTTTTAAATATTTATTTTATTTACTTAATGCAAGTCTGCGTCATATTCAACATTAGGTACTTAAGTCAATTTCTTTAATGAATCTGGTTTCAAAGTAAATAATTATATTTTTCAGTTATATAAAAGTTTAACATTACCCTAAACGGTATAATAATACTGAATCTTCTACATTTTAATTACCAAAAGCAACAAAAAAATTATGAAAAATTACGACTCGGTACAATTTGTAAGGAATACGATATATTCGCAAACGTCAAAGTCATATAATATTCTATGTAAATAAAAAAACTACATTACTTATTATACGTACAATTACAAAAGGTAGACCTTAAACACCTTTTCAAAAGCGTAAATATTCTTAATTTCGTACTGTGTTTCATCATTATCTATGAGTACTATTATTACTTATTAGTACTGTATACTTGCATTAAATTATTAAATTTTAGGAAGGCATTCATATTTAGTAAAACACTAGGTAAGTATACATATTATTTAGAAATAGTTTTTCATGAAATCATATCGAGAATCATGCGGCAATGATATGATATATTATAATTTTGAAAAATTCTTACGAAAAAACTATTGTCTCTACAGCTATAAAAGTTACGTTCTTAATCAATGGTTAGGCCTCTCCAAAAATTACCCTGTATTGGGGTACCTTTAACCCCCCCCCCCCCAAATATATATTTGAAAAACCTTAGTGGTCGTTCTACGTGTCTGAAACTCAATATTCTGGTATTTTTGAGGATTCTGATTAAAAGTGATATCTTTTGTCGAGACCGTAAAAGCCGTTTTTACCCCACTTTGGGGCTTTGGAATTCCGAAATTTGAGTTTTTTAGTCGAGTGTTACTCGGCCGGGTTTCGATGTAGGGGCATAGTTTCTTCACCAAAAGTTTTGTTTTAAGTTATTTTACGTAAAATCTTTCGGTGGTCGGAGGGTCCTATGCCCCTCCTCATGAATATTTTGAAAAATGTTTATTTTTTGTTCCACATTTCTGAAATTCGCAGGTTTGATTTTTTGTAGATCGGTGATCAAAATCGGCATCTTGTGTCGAAACTGTAGGAGCCTTTTTTACCCCTCTTTTTGGCGTAGGAAATTAGGATTTTGCAATTTTTGGACTTTGTCGCCACGAAACACTTAGACTTTGGGTGGTTAGAGCAATTTTTTTCTACGCATCGTTAAAAAATTTTTGTCAAAAATCGAACGGTACCAAAACCAAAGAAATCGGACGTTTTGTTGGGAAGTTATGATTTTCTTTTTCTTTTTTGGTACTTAGATTTTACGTATTTTCTGAATTTTTTGAAATTGAGTTTTTGTTCAATCTTTTTGAAATGATGAGTGCTGACTTATAAATGCCATGACGAGTTATAAAGGTTCTATGGTCAAAATGCCTAGGATCATTATTTACCCCGTAATCGGGGTGCGAAAATAGTTGAAAATCGAATCACTTGTTTTTTTGTATACACATACGTTTCTTTGTGGTATACCCCCGTATATCGATTTAACGAATTATATTTTTGAACTTTTTTTGAACTTTTTACTCGTTTTAGGTTTGTTCGCGTTTCAACGTTTGGCAATTACGCCATCAGCATAAAAAATAATTTATTTAGAAGTAATTTTTCATCAAATCACATCGATAATACATTTATTTAATGCTTATACCCCTCGTTTATATAAGCAATTTCGTTGTATATATGAGATACGACCATCATTTTTAAAATGTACGACGCAGTCAGTCGATCACTCGATCGTAAGCCATACAATTTTTAATAAGTCGTTTTACTCTAACACTATATTTTATGATCCTTCATTAAGTAAAACTTAATTAACTATTCAGTATTCGACTCGCAATCAATAAATTAAATTCATCAACCAAAATTGTGTTGATATTTGATTTTCATTCCTTAAGAAGAACCGACTAGACTAGGTACCAAACAATAAATTAAACAACCGTACAAGATCTGACTGGAACGGGATATAACAGTGTTATATACCAACTAGGTACCTAGGTATCAATAATTGTTCATATAACTGATGAACTTTGAATTTCAATCATCAAAATTAACGATATATACTCCTAAAAAATGCTTATAATTAAATGTATATTGTTGTGAATGTATAATAATAATATGACAAGTCTCAAAATGTATTAACGCTGAACAATAGGTATAGTAAATTACAAAATGACAAGTGTAATATTATGTTTTCTATTCAAAAATTTGTCATTGTTCGTTTGTAGATGAGGTTAATCCCACATAAAAGAATGATAAATGGTGAAATCTAAAGTTTATCGATAGAGAATTTTATGCAGATTCCATTTAAATGGTCAGTGTAATGAATTTTTCAGTAGTTAAATAGATAACTTTCAAAAAGCATAAAAAAGCCAAAAAACAATACAAAATTAGCTTTATCAATATTATCATATATTATACATTAAGATAATGAATTAAAATTAGTATAACCATGGTTTTTGTTTTTATAAGGTTACCACTTCGAATGTCTGATAAACAATTGCGGTTATGTTCAATTTTTACGTAAATAATAATTATACGTTAATTTGATAATTTGTATTTTTTTAATTTTACTTTTTAGTATTTACGTTCTAAGTAGTTAGTTTTTGTATAATTAAATAATATGTTCTTTACCCTGTACAGTATACAAATTACAGATTTAAACAGTTCTCTTTAGATGTGGTCTTCATCAGTCATTCTTATAGTCATTGGAAACAACCGGTTTGCATAATATGTAGATTTAATTAACAGTATAACAGTATAATTATTTTTACTTTCTAGGTACAATGTATCGATAAATAATTGAAACCATTGCAAAAAACAAGTTAAATTCATGCTATCTACAACATTCATATTCAAATCTTCATAACTTAAATCATGTAAGTTCTGTATAGTGTTCCTAATGTTCCTATAATGTAGTACTCATTTAAGGTTTATTACCTATTAGCATATCTGAAACAACTTAAGAGATACACCGACAAGATAATTATTTATCTTATAAAGTTGTAGTCAGGTGTTGGTTGATACCTGTGATTTTGTAATTGTTGGCTGATCAATTTTATAGTAGTAGTAAATGGTGATAGAATTACTATTTTATAATATTAAAAAGGTTGTATATATCTATATTGTTATTTTTTTACTTTTCTATATCAAGTATAGATAATAATAAATAATATAAGTATATATACTTTAGGTACACAACTATAACACAAAGATGTTTGCAGTTTGCTATAATAATATTGATTAAAGATTGGTTTCTATTTTACATTAAATTTCATTATAATATTGAGCTATTGAAACAATTTTCAAAATTATTTAGTTAATATAATTTTTTTTTCCTAATTATAGTTAGCAAGATACAGTAACTGAAGTATACATGTATTCAGGCCAATAAGGAGATTATTCTGTTTGGAAAAACATCTGAAAAAACTGTTCCTACTAACATAATTGTTTATCCGGTAAGGTAGAAGAGTTCATATTATCTGAATTACTATAGTGTGTCACTTTACTATTATAAAAGTTATTTTATGAATACTATCTATATTTTATTAATCTGTATATTACAGCCATAGCAACACAGGGGATCAATGCAATTTGATACTGCTATTAATTATGTTCATAATTATTTAAGTTTTAATTTAACCCAAAACAATATTTTTAGATATTTATAGGCATTGTTACACATACAAAATAAGAGATTTAAATAATACATTCAATTTTATAATATTCTACTCTTTCTTATAGAGGAAAGAAATAATATAAATTTTTATGTTTAATCAATATACATAATACATTGTCAAAATGAATTTAATGTATACTTAAAATCAGTATTGTATTCATTGCTATCTGGTTAACTGTCTGCTATTTTAGTGTTCCTGTTTACTTATTTTTCATTTTTATCACAATAGTTTAAACATTTTAAATAACCAGATATTCTATAATATTGTTATCATAATTAACAAATAAATAATACTACATTGGTGATGGTTATTTTACATTTATAATCAAAAAATGTATGCTTATGGTTTTATTTATATGATTTTGTTTTATTGTTATAGTCTGCAAAGAAGAGATTCCAGATAAATTAGTATAATAGTGACTAACATGGACTACTCAAAAAAGATGTGTTGTTCGCATACAAACTAATCGCTATCCAGCAAGTTGTCAATATTACTCTATTGATAAATATCTGATAATTGATTATCAAACAAAGTTTGTCGGTTTAAATGATATAAAAGAAAACTTGATACAAATATTATTGTGACAATTAATATTATTTTTTTTTACTTTAACTCCTTATAAGGTGTAAAAGGCATTTATTTATTGACTTTTTAATGTGTCAACAAACTAATTAATTTTATTATTATTATTTTTACACTATTTAAATCAAATTTCATCTATAAAAACAAAAAAATTGAAATAGTGACTTATTGTATTATGGATATTTACATTCTTTTAACAAACTGTTTTGTATTTAAACCTTACAAACTTTACAAATTTACAACTTATATTTTTTAATATATAAATTAAAATTAAGTCATTAAATTTAATTTCTTATTTAATGACAAACAAAAGCAAAATATAACATATATATTTATATTTGGGCAATATAATGTTTAATAGATATATAAAATAACAGTTTTATAATTTATCCATAACTTATAACTGATGTGTATATTAACTTATACATTAAATATTTATAGATTTTAATCAAGTAAATGCTATTTCTAAGATTTATTTATGCTTTATAAATTATGTTGAGTTTACTACTGATATTAATATGTATGTATGTTTTTGAAATTGCATTAAAAAACGATAAAAAAAAAATCACAAATAATAGTTAATGAATATTAAATTAATTGCATTGCATCAAATCCAACATATTATAAAAGAGTACAAACACATACATTTTTTGTCATATAAGACATAATCAAAATTATTATGAATTTTGTGTTACACACTACACAGATTCAACAGTATAAGATCACAACATACTATTTTTGGTCATTTGGGTTTAAGTGTGTGTGGGTCATGGGTCAACTTTATAGTATCTCTTATGAATAAAAAGGTTGACTGAGTAATATTATAAAATATATATTTTTTGTTACATTTGTTACACAGTGTAAATTAGAGCTTTTTCATTTTTCGAAATTTTCAATTTTCTTTCGCGTTTCCTAGGTCACCTGGTGGTTCTACGACAATTTATCATAAAAATTAAAATGTTCTACATGTTATTCCAAACCAGAATCAGTTTTTCATTTTTCCAAAAACTCGTTATTTCAAATTTTGGGTTTTCAAAAAACGTTCGACCTAAGTACGACATTTAAAAATCCTTAATAACGGTTTTTCGAAAAATCAAAAGCATACAACTTATGAAGATGGTTATGGGGATCAATTATATGTCTCACGACTTTCGTCCTATCTCTCTCGGTTTTCCCGTAAAACACTTCGTAAACGAGAATTTTCATTTTTCGAAATTTTCAATTTTCTTTGGCGTTTCCTAGGTCACCTGGTGGTTCTACGACAATTTATCATAAAAATTAAAATGTTCTACATGTTATTCCAAACCAGAATCAGTTTTTCATTTTTCCAAAAACTCGTTATTTCAAATTTTGGGTTTTCAAAAAACGTTCGACCTAAGTACGACGTTTAAAAATCCTTAATAACGGTTTTTCGAAACATCAAAAGCATACAACTTATGAAGATGGTTATGGGGATCAATTTTATGTATTACGACTTTCGTCCTATCTCTCTCGGTTTTCCCGTAAAACACTTCGTAAACGAGAATTTTCATTTTTCGAAATTTTCAATTTTCTTTCGCGTTTCCTAGGTCACCTGGTGGTTCTACGACAATTTATCATAAAAATTAAAATGTTCTACATGTTATTCCAAACCAGAATCAGTTTTTCATTTTTCCAAAAACTCGTTATTTCAAATTTTGGGTTTTCAAAAAACGTTCGACCTAAGTACGACATTTAAAAATCCTTAATAACGGTTTTTCGAAAAATCAAAAGCATACAACTTATGAAGATGGTTATGGGGATCAATTTTATGTCTCACGACTTTCGTCCTATCTCTCTCGGTTTTCCCGTAAAACACTTCGTAAACGAGAATTTTCATTTTTCGAAATTTTCAATTTTCATTCGCTTTTCCTAGGTCTCCTGGTGGTCCAACGTCAATATATCACAGAAGTTAAAATGTTCTACATGTAATTCCAAACCAGAATCAGTTTTTCATTTTTCCAAAAACTCGTTATTTCAAATTTTGGGTTTTCAAAAAACGTTCGACCTAAGTACGACGTTTAAAAATCCTTAATAACGGTTTTTCGAAAAATCAAAAGCATAATACATATGAAGATGGTTATGGGGATCAATTTTATGTCTTACGACTTTCGTCCTATCTCTCTCGGTTTTCCCGTAAAACACTTCGTAAACAAGAATTTTCATTTTTCGAAATTTTCAATTTTCATTCGCTTTTCCTAGGTCACCTGGTGGTCCAACGTCAATTTATCACAGAAATTAAAATGTTCTACATGTTATTCCAAACCAGAATCAGTTTTTCATTTTTCCAAAAACTCGTTATTTCAAATTTTGGGTTTTCAAAAAACGTTCGACCTAAGTACGACGTTTAAAAATCCTTAATAACGGTTTTTCGAAACATCAAAAGCATACAACTTATGAAGATGGTTATGGGGATCAATTTTATGTATTACGACTTTCGTCCTATCTCTCTCGGTTTTCCCGTAAAACACTTCGTAAACGAGAATTTTCATTTTTCGAAATTTTCAATTTTCTTTCGCGTTTCCTAGGTCACCTGGTGGTTCTACGACAATTTATCATAAAAATTAAAATGTTCTACATGTTATTCCAAACCAGAATCAGTTTTTCATTTTTCCAAAAACTCGTTATTTCAAATTTTGGGTTTTCAAAAAACGTTCGACCTAAGTACGACATTTAAAAATCCTTAATAACGGTTTTTCGAAAAATCAAAAGCATACAACTTATGAAGATGGTTATGGGGATCAATTTTATGTCTCACGACTTTCGTCCTATCTCTCTCGGTTTTCCCGTAAAACACTTCGTAAACGAGAATTTTCATTTTTCGAAATTTTCAATTTTCATTCGCTTTTCCTAGGTCTCCTGGTGGTCCAACGTCAATATATCACGGAAGTTAAAATGTTCTACATGTAATTCCAAACCAGAATCAGTTTTTCATTTTTCCAAAAACTCGTTATTTCAAATTTTGGGTTTTCAAAAAACGTTCGACCTAAGTACGACGTTTAAAAATCCTTAATAACGGTTTTTCGAAAAATCAAAAGCATAATACATATGAAGATGGTTATGGGGATCAATTTTATGTCTTACGACTTTCGTCCTATCTCTCTCGGTTTTCCCGTAAAACACTTCGTAAACAAGAATTTTCATTTTTCGAAATTTTCAATTTTCATTCGCTTTTCCTAGGTCACCTGGTGGTCCAACGTCAATTTATCACAGAAATTAAAATGTTCTACATGTTATTCCAAACCAGAATCAGTTTTTCATTTTTCCAAAAACTCGTTATTTCAAATTTTGGGTTTTCAAAAAACGTTCGACCTAAGTACGACGTTTAAAAATCCTTAATAACGGTTTTTCGAAACATCAAAAGCATACAACTTATGAAGATGGTTATGGGGATCAATTTTATGTATTACGACTTTCGTCCTATCTCTCTCGGTTTTCCCGTAAAACACTTCGTAAACGAGAATTTTCATTTTTCGAAATTTTCAATTTTCTTTCGCGTTTCCTAGGTCACCTGGTGGTTCTACGACAATTTATCATAAAAATTAAAATGTTCTACATGATATTCCAAACCAGAATCAGTTTTTCATTTTTCCAAAAACTCGTTATTTCAAATTTTGGGTTTTCAAAAAACGTTCGACCTAAGTACGACATTTAAAAATCCTTAATAACGGTTTTTCGAAAAATCAAAAGCATACAACTTATGAAGATGGTTATGGGGATCAATTATATGTCTCACGACTTTCGTCCTATCTCTCTCGGTTTTCCCGTAAAACACTTCGTAAACGAGAATTTTCATTTTTCGAAATTTTCAATTTTCTTTGGCGTTTCCTAGGTCACCTGGTGGTTCTACGACAATTTATCATAAAAATTAAAATGTTCTACATGTTATTCCAAACCAGAATCAGTTTTTCATTTTTCCAAAAACTCGTTATTTCAAATTTTGGGTTTTCAAAAAACGTTCGACCTAAGTACGACATTTAAAAATCCTTAATAACGGTTTTTCGAAAAATCAAAAGCATACAACTTATGAAGATGGTTATGGGGATCAATTTTATGTCTCACGACTTTCGTCCTATCTCTCTCGGTTTTCCCGTAAAACACTTCGTAAACGAGAATTTTCATTTTTCGAAATTTTCAATTTTCATTCGCTTTTCCTAGGTCTCCTGGTGGTCCAACGTCAATATATCACAGAAGTTAAAATGTTCTACATGTTATTCCAAACCAGAATCAGTTTTTCATTTTTCCATAAACTCGTTATTTCAAATTTTGGGTTTTCAAAAAACGTTCGACCTAAGTACGACGATTAAAAATCCTTAATAACCGTTTTTCGAAACATCAAAAGCATACAACTTATGAAAATGGTTATAGGGATCAATTTTATGTATTACGACTTTCGTCCTATCTCTCTCGGTTTTCCCGTAAAACACTTCGTAAACGAGAATTTTCATTTTTCGAAATTTTCAATTTTCATTCGCTTTTCCTAGGTCTCCTGGTGGTCCAACGACAATTTATCATAAAAAATAAAATGTTCTACATGTTATTCCAAACCAGAATCAGTTTTTCATTTTTCCAAAAACTCGTTATTTCAAATTTTGGGTTTTCAAAAAACGTTCGACCTAAGTACGACATTTAAAAATCCTTAATAACGGTTTTTCGAAAAATCAAAAGCATACAACTTATGAAGATGGTTATGGGGATCAATTATATGTCTTACGACTTTCGTCCTATCTCTCTCGGTTTTCCCGTAAAACACTTCGTAAACGAGAATTTTCATTTTTCGAAATTTTCAATTTTCTTTGGCGTTTCCTAGGTCACCTGGTGGTTCTACGACAATTTATCATAAAAATTAAAATGTTCTACATGTTATTCCAAACCAGAATCAGTTTTTCATTTTTCCAAAAACTCGTTATTTCAAATTTTGGGTTTTCAAAAAACGTTCGACCTAAGTACGACGTTTAAAAATCCTTAATAACCGTTTTTCGAAACATCAAAAGCATACAACTTATGAAGAAGGATATGGGGATCAATTTTATGTCTTACGACTTTCGTCCTATCTCTCTCGGTTTTCCCGTAAAACACTTCGTAAACGAGAATTTTCATTTTTCGAAATTTTCAATTTTCATTCGCTTTTCCTAGGTCACCTGGTGGTCCAACGACAATTTATCACAAAAGTTAAAATGTTCTACATGTTGTTCCAAACCAGAATCAGTTTTTCATTTTTCCATAAACTCGTTATTTCAAATTTTGGGTTTTCAAAAAACGTTCGACCTAAGTACGACGTTTAAAAATCCTTAATAACGGTTTTTCGAAACATCAAAAGCATACAACTTATGAAGAAGGTTATGGGGATCAATTTTATGTCTTACGACTTTCGTCCTATCTCTCTCGGTTTTCCCGTAAAACACTTCGTAAACGAGAATTTTCATTTTTCAAAATTTTCAATTTTCATTCGCTTTTCCTAGGTCACCTGGTGGTCCAACGACAATTTATCACAGACGTTAAAATGTTCTACATGTAATTCCAAACCAGAATCAGTTTTTCATTTTTCCATAAACTCGTTATTTCAAATTTTGGGTTTTCAAAAAACGTTCGACCTAAGTACGACGTTTAAAAATCCTTAATAACGGTTTTTCGAAAAATCAAAAGCATACAACTTATGAAGATGGTTATGGGGATCAATTATATGTCTTACGACTTTCGTCCTATCTCTCTCGGTTTTCCCGTAAAACACTTCGTAAACGAGAATTTTCATTTTTCGAAATTTTCAATTTTCATTCGCTTTTCCTAGGTCACCTGGTGGTCCAACGACAATTTATCACAAAAGTTAAAATGTTCTACATGTTATTCCAAACCAGAATCAGTTTTTCATTTTTCCATAAACTCGTTATTTCAAATTTTGGGTTTTCAAAAAACGTTCGACCTAAGTACGACGTTTAAAAATCCTTAATAACGGTTTTTCGAAAAATCAAAAGCATACAACATATGAAGATGGTTATGGGGATCAATTTTATGTCTTACGACTTTCGTCCTATCTCTCTTGGTTTTCCCGTAAAACACTTCGTAAACGAGAATTTTCATTTTTCGAAATTTTCAATTTTCATTCGCTTTTCCTAGGTCTCCTGGTGGTCCAACGTCAATTTATCACAGAAGTTAAAATGTTCTACATGATATTCCAAACCAGAATCAGTTTTTCATTTTTCCATAAACTCGTTATTTCAAATTTTGGGTTTTCAAAAAACGTTCGACCTAAGTACGACGTTTAAAAATCCTTAATAACCGTTTTTCGAAACATCAAAAGCATACAACTTATGAAGATGGTTATGGGGATCAATTATATGTATTACGACTTTCGTCCTATCTCTCTCGGTTTTCCCGTAAAACACTTCGTAAACGAGAATTTTCATTTTTCGAAATTTTCAATTTTCATTCGCTTTTCCTAGGTCACCTGGTGGTCCAACGACAATTTATCACAGACGTTAAAATGTTCTACATGTAATTCCAAACCAGAATCAGTTTTTCATTTTTCCAAAAACTCGTTATTTCAAATTTTGGGTTTTCAAAAAACGTTCGACCTAAGTACGACGTTTAAAAATCCTTAATAACGGTTTTTCGAAAAATCAAAAGCATACAACTTATGAAGATGGTTATGGGGATCAATTATATGTCTTACGACTTTCGTCCTATCTCTCTCGGTTTTCCCGTAAAACACTTCGTAAACGAGAATTTTCATTTTTCGAAATTTTCAATTTTCATTCGCTTTTCCTAGGTCACCTGGTGGTCCAACGACAATTTATCACCGAAGTTAAAATGTTCTACATGTTATTCCAAACCAGAATCAGTTTTTCATTTTTCCATAAACTCGTTATTTCAAATTTTGGGTTTTCAAAAAACGTTCGACCTAAGTACGACGTTTAAAAATCCTTAATAACGGTTTTTCGAAAAATCAAAAGCATACAACATATGAAGATGGTTATGGGGATCAATTTTATGTCTTACGACTTTCGTCCTATCTCTCTTGGTTTTCCCGTAAAACACTTCGTAAACGAGAATTTTCATTTTTCGAAATTTTCAATTTTCATTCGCTTTTCCTAAGTCTCCTGGTGGTCCAACGTCAATTTATCACAGAAGTTAAAATGTTCTACATGATATTCCAAACCAGAATCAGTTTTTCATTTTTCCATAAACTCGTTATTTCAAATTTTGGGTTTTCAAAAAACGTTCGACCTAAGTACGACGTTTAAAAATCCTTAATAACCGTTTTTCGAAACATCAAAAGCATACAACTTATGAAGATGGTTATGGGGATCAATTATATGTCTTACGACTTTCGTCCTATCTCTCTCGGTTTTCTCGTAAAACACTTCGTAAACGAGAATTTTCATTTTTCGAAATTTTCAATTTTCATTCGCTTTTCCTAGGTCACCTGGTGGTCCAACGACAATTTATAACAAAAGTTAAAATGTTCTACATGTTATTCCAAACCAGAATCAGTTTTTCATTTTTCCATAAACTCGTTATTTCAAATTTTGGGTTTTCAAAAAACGTTCGACCTAAGTACGACGTTTAAAAATCCTTAATAACGGTTTTTCGAAACATCAAAAGCATACAACTTATGAAGAAGGTTATGGGGATCAATTTTATGTCTTACGACTTTCGTCCTATCTCTCTCGGTTTTCCCGTAAAACACTTCGTAAACGAGAATTTTCATTTTTCAAAATTTTCAATTTTCATTCGCTTTTCCTAGGTCACCTGGTGGTCCAACGACAATTTATCACAGACGTTAAAATGTTCTACATGTAATTCCAAACCAGAATCAGTTTTTCATTTTTCCAAAAACTCGTTATTTCAAATTTTGGGTTTTCAAAAAACGTTCGACCTAAGTACGACGTTTAAAAATCCTTAATAACGGTTTTTCGAAACATCAAAAGCATACAACTTATGAAGAAGGTTATGGGGATCAATTTTATGTCTTACGACTTTCGTCCTATCTCTCTCGGTTTTCCCGTAAAACACTTCGTAAACGAGAATTTTCATTTTTCAAAATTTTCAATTTTCATTCGCTTTTCCTAGGTCACCTGGTGGTCCAACGACAATTTATCACAGACGTTAAAATGTTCTACATGTAATTCCAAACCAGAATCAGTTTTTCATTTTTCCAAAAACTCGTTATTTCAAATTTTGGGTTTTCAAAAAACGTTCGACCTAAGTACGACGTTTAAAAATCCTTAATAACGGTTTTTCGAAAAATCAAGAGCATACAACATATGAAGATGGTTATAGGGATCAATTTTATGTCTTACGACTTTCGTCCTATCTCTCTTGGTTTTCCCGTAAAACACTTCGTAAACGAGAATTTTCATTTTTCGAAATTTTCAATTTTCATTCGCTTTTACTAGGTCACCTGGTGGTCCAACGACAATTTATCACAAAAGTTAAAATGTTCTACATGTAATTCCAAACCAGAATCAGTTTTTCATTTTTCCAAAAACTCGTTATTTCAAATTTTGGGTTTTCAAAAAACGTTCGACCTAAGTACGACGTTTAAAAATCCTTAATAACGGTTTTTCGAAAAATCAAAAGCATACAACTTATGAAGATGGTTATGGGGATCAATTATATGTCTTACGACTTTCGTCCTATCTCTCTCGGTTTTCCCGTAAAACACTTCGTAAACGAGAATTTTCATTTTTCGAAATTTTCAATTTTCATTCGCTTTTCCTAGGTCACCTGGTGGTCCAACGACAATTTATCACAAAAGTTAAAATGTTCTACATGTTATTCCAAACCAGAATCAGTTTTTCATTTTTCCATAAACTCGTTATTTCAAATTTTGGGTTTTCAAAAAACGTTCGACCTAAGTACGACGTTTAAAAATCCTTAATAACGGTTTTTCGAAAAATCAAAAGCATACAACATATGAAGATGGTTATGGGGATCAATTTTATGTCTTACGACTTTCGTCCTATCTCTCTTGGTTTTCCCGTAAAACACTTCGTAAACGAGAATTTTCATTTTTCGAAATTTTCAATTTTCATTCGCTTTTCCTAGGTCTCCTGGTGGTCCAACGTCAATTTATCACAGAAGTTAAAATGTTCTACATGATATTCCAAACCAGAATCAGTTTTTCATTTTTCCATAAACTCGTTATTTCAAATTTTGGGTTTTCAAAAAACGTTCGACCTAAGTACGACGTTTAAAAATCCTTAATAACCGTTTTTCGAAACATCAAAAGCATACAACTTATGAAGATGGTTATGGGGATCAATTATATGTATTACGACTTTCGTCCTATCTCTCTCGGTTTTCCCGTAAAACACTTCGTAAACGAGAATTTTCATTTTTCGAAATTTTCAATTTTCATTCGCTTTTCCTAGGTCACCTGGTGGTCCAACGACAATTTATCACAAAAGTTAAAATGTTCTACATGTAATTCCAAACCAGAATCAGTTTTTCATTTTTCCAAAAACTCGTTATTTCAAATTTTGGGTTTTCAAAAAACGTTCGACCTAAGTACGACGTTTAAAAATCCTTAATAACGGTTTTTCGAAACATCAAAAGCATACAACTTATGAAGAAGGTTATGGGGATCAATTTTATGTCTTACGACTTTCGTCCTATCTCTCTCGGTTTTCCCGTAAAACACTTCGTAAACGAGAATTTTCATTTTTCAAAATTTTCAATTTTCATTCGCTTTTCCTAGGTCACCTGGTGGTCCAACGACAATTTATCACAGACGTTAAAATGTTCTACATGTAATTCCAAACCAGAATCAGTTTTTCATTTTTCCAAAAACTCGTTATTTCAAATTTTGGGTTTTCAAAAAACGTTCGACCTAAGTACGACGTTTAAAAATCCTTAATAACGGTTTTTCGAAAAATCAAAAGCATACAACATATGAAGATGGTTATAGGGATCAATTTTATGTCTTACGACTTTCGTCCTATCTCTCTTGGTTTTCCCGTAAAACACTTCGTAAATGAGAATTTTCATTTTTCGAAATTTTCAATTTTCATTCGCTTTTACTAGGTCACCTGGTGGTCCAACGACAATTTATCACAAAAGTTAAAATGTTCTACATGTAATTCCAAACCAGAATCAGTTTTTCATTTTTCCAAAAACTCGTTATTTCAAATTTTGGGTTTTCAAAAAACGTTCGACCTAAGTACGACGTTTAAAAATCCTTAATAACGGTTTTTCGAAAAATCAAAAGCATACAACTTATGAAGATGGTTATGGGGATCAATTATATGTCTTACGACTTTCGTCCTATCTCTCTCGGTTTTCCCGTAAAACACTTCGTAAACGAGAATTTTCATTTTTCGAAATTTTCAATTTTCATTCGCTTTTCCTAGGTCACCTGGTGGTCCAACGACAATTTATCACCGAAGTTAAAATGTTCTACATGTTATTCCAAACCAGAATCAGTTTTTCATTTTTCCATAAACTCGTTATTTCAAATTTTGGGTTTTCAAAAAACGTTCGACCTAAGTACGACGTTTAAAAATCCTTAATAACGGTTTTTCGAAAAATCAAAAGCATACAACATATGAAGATGGTTATGGGGATCAATTTTATGTCTTACGACTTTCGTCCTATCTCTCTTGGTTTTCCCGTAAAACACTTCGTAAACGAGAATTTTCATTTTTCGAAATTTTCAATTTTCATTCGCTTTTCCTAGGTCTCCTGGTGGTCCAACGTCAATTTATCACAGAAGTTAAAATGTTCTACATGATATTCCAAACCAGAATCAGTTTTTCATTTTTCCATAAACTCGTTATTTCAAATTTTGGGTTTTCAAAAAACGTTCGACCTAAGTACGACGTTTAAAAATCCTTAATAACCGTTTTTCGAAACATCAAAAGCATACAACTTATGAAGATGGTTATGGGGATCAATTATATGTATTACGACTTTCGTCCTATCTCTCTCGGTTTTCTCGTAAAACACTTCGTAAACGAGAATTTTCATTTTTCGAAATTTTCAATTTTCATTCGCTTTTCCTAGGTCACCTGGTGGTCCAACGACAATTTATAACAAAAGTTAAAATGTTCTACATGTTATTCCAAACCAGAATCAGTTTTTCATTTTTCCATAAACTCGTTATTTCAAATTTTGGGTTTTCAAAAAACGTTCGACCTAAGTACGACGTTTAAAAATCCTTAATAACGGTTTTTCGAAACATCAAAAGCATACAACTTATGAAGAAGGTTATGGGGATCAATTTTATGTCTTACGACTTTCGTCCTATCTCTCTCGGTTTTCCCGTAAAACACTTCGTAAACGAGAATTTTCATTTTTCAAAATTTTCAATTTTCATTCGCTTTTCCTAGGTCACCTGGTGGTCCAACGACAATTTATCACAGACGTTAAAATGTTCTACATGTAATTCCAAACCAGAATCAGTTTTTCATTTTTCCAAAAACTCGTTATTTCAAATTTTGGGTTTTCAAAAAACGTTCGACCTAAGTACGACGTTTAAAAATCCTTAATAACGGTTTTTTGAAACATCAAAAGCATACAACTTATGAAGAAGGTTATGGGGATCAATTTTATGTCTTACGACTTTCGTCCTATCTCTCTCGGTTTTCCCGTAAAACACTTCGTAAACGAGAATTTTCATTTTTCAAAATTTTCAATTTTCATTCGCTTTTCCTAGGTCACCTGGTGGTCCAACGACAATTTATCACAGACGTTAAAATGTTCTACATGTAATTCCAAACCAGAATCAGTTTTTCATTTTTCCAAAAACTCGTTATTTCAAATTTTGGGTTTTCAAAAAACGTTCGACCTAAGTACGACGTTTAAAAATCCTTAATAACGGTTTTTCGAAAAATCAAAAGCATACAACATATGAAGATGGTTATAGGGATCAATTTTATGTCTTACGACTTTCGTCCTATCTCTCTTGGTTTTCCCGTAAAACACTTCGTAAACGAGAATTTTCATTTTTCGAAATTTTCAATTTTCATTCGCTTTTACTAGGTCACCTGGTGGTCCAACGACAATTTATCACAAAAGTTAAAATGTTCTACATGTAATTCCAAACCAGAATCAGTTTTTCATTTTTCCAAAAACTCGTTATTTCAAATTTTGGGTTTTCAAAAAACGTTCGACCTAAGTACGACGTTTAAAAATCCTTAATAACGGTTTTTCGAAAAATCAAAAGCATACAACTTATGAAGATGGTTATGGGGATCAATTATATGTCTTACGACTTTCGTCCTATCTCTCTCGGTTTTCCCGTAAAACACTTCGTAAACGAGAATTTTCATTTTTCGAAATTTTCAATTTTCATTCGCTTTTCCTAGGTCACCTGGTGGTCCAACGACAATTTATCACCGAAGTTAAAATGTTCTACATGTTATTCCAAACCAGAATCAGTTTTTCATTTTTCCATAAACTCGTTATTTCAAATTTTGGGTTTTCAAAAAACGTTCGACCTAAGTACGACGTTTAAAAATCCTTAATAACGGTTTTTCGAAAAATCAAAAGCATACAACATATGAAGATGGTTATGGGGATCAATTTTATGTCTTACGACTTTCGTCCTATCTCTCTTGGTTTTCCCGTAAAACACTTCGTAAACGAGAATTTTCATTTTTCGAAATTTTCAATTTTCATTCGCTTTTCCTAGGTCTCCTGGTGGTCCAACGTCAATTTATCACAGAAGTTAAAATGTTCTACATGATATTCCAAACCAGAATCAGTTTTTCATTTTTCCATAAACTCGTTATTTCAAATTTTGGGTTTTCAAAAAACGTTCGACCTAAGTACGACGTTTAAAAATCCTTAATAACCGTTTTTCGAAACATCAAAAGCATACAACTTATGAAGATGGTTATGGGGATCAATTATATGTATTACGACTTTCGTCCTATCTCTCTCGGTTTTCTCGTAAAACACTTCGTAAACGAGAATTTTCATTTTTCGAAATTTTCAATTTTCATTCGCTTTTCCTAGGTCACCTGGTGGTCCAACGACAATTTATAACAAAAGTTAAAATGTTCTACATGTTATTCCAAACCAGAATCAGTTTTTCATTTTTCCATAAACTCGTTATTTCAAATTTTGGGTTTTCAAAAAACGTTCGACCTAAGTACGACGTTTAAAAATCCTTAATAACGGTTTTTCGAAACATCAAAAGCATACAACTTATGAAGAAGGTTATGGGGATCAATTTTATGTCTTACGACTTTCGTCCTATCTCTCTCGGTTTTCCCGTAAAACACTTCGTAAACGAGAATTTTCATTTTTCAAAATTTTCAATTTTCATTCGCTTTTCCTAGGTCACCTGGTGGTCCAACGACAATTTATCACAGACGTTAAAATGTTCTACATGTAATTCCAAACCAGAATCAGTTTTTCATTTTTCCAAAAACTCGTTATTTCAAATTTTGGGTTTTCAAAAAACGTTCGACCTAAGTACGACGTTTAAAAATCCTTAATAACGGTTTTTCGAAAACACAAAACACAATTCTCATGTTAATCTCTTGAAGCCTGGACCACTTTATTAAGAAAATGATTCTAATTTACCATTAAAAACTAGCATACATTTCATTCAAGCTGATACTTCAATAATGCTATAAAACATGATTTTATATGATAATTTTGACGAATATTAAAAATTCATTTCTTTAACTGTTTATAAAACACACAATTCTCATGTTAATATCTTGAAACCTGGACCACTATATTAAGAAAATGATTCTAATTTAAAATTAATAATTTGCATACATTTCATTTAAGCTGATGCTTTATAAACACTATAAAACATGTTTTTATATGATTATTTTGACGAATATTAAAAATTCATTTTTTTAACTGTTTATAAAACACACAATTCTCATGTTAATCTCTTGAAACCTGGACCACTTTTTTAAGAAATTGATTCTAATTTACCATTAAAAACTAGCATACATTTCATTTAAGCTGATACTTCAATAATGCTATAAAACATGATTTTATATTATAATTTTGACGAATATTAAAAATTCATTTTTTTAACTGTTTATAAAATAAACAATTCTCAAGTTAATCTCTTGAAACCTGGACCACTTTATTAAGAAAATGATTCTAATTTACCATTATTAACTTCTATAGATATTATGTAAGCTGATTCTTCATAAACACTAAAAAACATGCTTTTTTATGATAATTTTGACGAATATTAAAAATTCATTTTTTTAACTGCTTATAAAACAGTGAATTCTCAAGTTAGTGTCATGAAAGTCAGACCGTTAGATTAAGAAAATTATTCTAATTTACCATTATTAACTAGCATACATTTCATTTAAGCTGATAATTCAATAACGCTATAAAACATGATTTTATATGATAATTTTGACGAATATTAAAAATTCATTTTTTTAACTGTTTATAAAACACTCAATTCTCAAGTTAATCTCTTGAAACCTGGACCACTATATTAAGAAAATGATTCTAATTTACCATTATTAATTTGCATACATTTCATTTAAGCTGATGCTTCATAAACACTATAAGACATGTTTTAATATGATTATTTTGACTCGTATTTTATATTCATATTTTTAACTGCCTATAAAATACTAAATTCTCAAGTTATTCTTTAACAATTATACATTATTAACTTACTACAATTTTTCAGATTGACGTATGTCAGATCACTCAAGGCATGCAGAAACATGAATTCACATTTCTACCACTTAAGAAAGTATCAACATCCTATGCTGAAAATGGACTAGAAGATACTGCTAATAATATTGGGTTTATGTAATGTGCGTGTAAGGGTTATTGAATATAATTGATAGTAAATTAATGGCAGTGAAACAATTGAGATTCGTTAATAATCTGAATAAAATTTTAGTTAACACCTTTGACTTGTAATTTTCATTCATAAGAGTTACCATTATTAACTTGCATACATTTCATTTGAGCTGATGCTTCATAAACACTATAAGACATGTTTTTATATGATTATTTTGACTCGAATTTTAAATTCATATTATTATCTGCTTATAAAACACACAATTCTCAAGTTAATCTCTTGAAACCTGGACCACTATATTAAGAAAATGATTCTAATTTACTATTATTACCTTCTATAGATATTATGTATGCTGAATCTTCATAAACACTATAAAACATTATTTTATATGATAATTTTGACGAATACTAAAAATTCAAATTATTATCTGCTTATAAAACACTCAATTCTTAAGTTAGTGTCTTGAAATCCAGACCACTATATTAAGAAAATGATTCTAATTTACTATTATTACCTTCTATAGATATTATGTATGCTGAATCTTCATAAACACTATAAAACATTATTTTATATGATAATCTTTACGAATATTAAAAATTCAAATTATTATCTGCTTATAAAACACTCAATTCTTAAGTTAGTGTCTTGAAATCCAGACCATTATATTAAGTAAATGATTCTTTTTTACTATTATTAACGTCTATAGATATTATGTTAGCTGATTCTTCATAAATACTATAACACATGTTTTTATATGATAAGTTTGAGAAATATTATGAATTCCTATTTTAATCTGCTTATAAAACAGTCAAATATTAAATGTATACACCAACAGAGGGCGTGAGCGTCGCCGTAGTAGGGACGACATCCGTCGGCCGAATCGCCTCAGAAAGAAACTAGATAGTTGTGTGGCGTTCACCGTACTGCTGTGTATCGTAACGGGTCGTTGTTTTTACTTAGATTTTGAGTCTACTCGTTATTTATTAATTAAGATTTTTGATATTATAAACGAATTGTTCATATTTTATGCCCGAAGTTAACACAAGTAACTGTCTTGATCCTTGACTACTAGATCAAGAAAATGATTCTAATTTATAATTTTTAACTTTCATTTTTTTCATTTTACCTGATATTTTTACTTCATAAAAACTATAAAATATGATTTTATAAGTTAATTTTGACGAATAATACAACTTAACATTTTTTCGTATTGTAAAGGAGCGATTTTCAGTTGTTGTACAAATGTATTCTTTAGTTACACTCATAATACATTTGAATTCCTTCTACAAACCATTCTGGTACATTTGTACTATCTTTTATGGCTTATCATAATTATTATTTATTATCATCTGTTATCTATGTTTTGCAGTTCTACATTCGTTTTTGTATTTAAGTTTCAATTGTAAATTCCTTTCATGTATTTTGTATAAAAATGAAGTTTGTCTGTTAGTTTATGTTTTGATAGTTTCCTTTTCTGAATTACTCAGTGTTGTCCACGTACTAGTTGTTATATAAAAATTGTCGTTCTCCTTATGGTATCTAGTAGTGACATTTTGTCCTCCAACCATTATACATATTTAACTTACTATTTTTTTTTAGATGGCTGTACACCAGATATACTCAGGACATATTGAAACATGAATTACCATTTCTACCACATGGGAAAGTTTCAACATCCTACGTTGAAAATGGACTGGACGATCCTGATAATAATAATAGTTTTATGCATAGTACGAGTAATGGATATTGAATATAATTGATAGTCAATTAATAGTAGTGTAACAAAAAGTTAGTGTCATGAAATCCAGACCATTAGATTAAGTATATGATTCTTATTTAACATTACCAACTTCCATATATATCATATAAGCTGATACTTCATAAACACTATAAAACATGTTTTTATATGATAATTTTGACTCGTATTTTAAATTCATATTTTTAACTGCTTATAAAACAGTGAATTCTCAAGTTAGTGTCATGAAAGTCAGACCATTAGATTAAGAAAATTATTCTAATTTACCATTATTAACTAGCATACATTTCATTTAAGCTGATACTTCAATAACGCTATAAAACATGATTTTATATGATAATTTTGACGAATATTAAAAATTAATTTTTTTAACTGTTTATAAAATAAACAATTCTCAAGTTAATCTCTTGAAACCTGGACCACTTTATTAAGAAAATGATTCTAATTTACCATTATTAACTTCTATAGATATTATGTAAGCTAATTCTTCATAAACACTAAAAAACATGCTTTTTTATGATAATTTTGACGAATATTAAAAATTCATTTTTTTAACTGTTTATAAAACACACAATTCTCATGTTAATCTCTTGAAACCTGGACCACTTTATTAAGAAAATGATTCTAATTTACCATTAAAAACTAGCATACATTTCATTCAAGCTGATACTTCAATAATGCTATAAAACATGATTTTATATGATAATTTTGACGAATATTAAAAATTCATTTCTTTAACTGTTTATAAAACACACAATTCTCATGTTAATATCTTGAAACCTGGACCACTATATTAAGAAAATGATTCTAATTTAAAATTAATAATTTGCATACATTTCATTTAAGCTGATGCTTTATAAACACTATAAAACATGTTTTTATATGATTATTTTGACGAATATTAAAAATTCATTTTTTTAACTGTTTATAAAACACACAATTCTCAAGTTAATCTCTTGAAACCTGGACCACTATATTAAGAAAATGATTCTAATTTACTATTATTACCTTCTATAGATATTATGTATGCTGAATCTTCATAAACACTATAAAACATTATTTTATATGATAATTTTGACGAATACTAAAAATTCATTTTTTTAACTGTTTATAAAACACACAATTCTCAAGTTAATCTCTTGAAACCTGGACCACTATATTAAGAAAATGATTCTAATTTACTATTATTACCTTCTATAGATATTATGTATGCTGAATCTTCATAAACACTATAAAACATTATTTTATATGATAATCTTTACGAATATTAAAAATTCAAATTATTATCTGTTTATAAAACACTCAATTCTTAAGTTAGTGTCTTGAAATCCAGACCATTATATTAAGTAAATGATTCTTTTTTACTATTATTAACGTCTATAGATATTATGTTAGCTGATTCTTCATAATCACTATAAAACATGATTTTGTATGATAATTTTGACGAATATTAAAAATTCAATTTTTTAACTGTTTATAAAACACTCAATTCTCAAGTTAATCTCTTGAAACCTTGACCACTATATTAAGAAAATGATTCTAATTTACTATTATTAACTTCTATAGATATTATGTTAGCTGATTCTTCATAAATACTATAACACATGTTTTTATATGATAAGTTTGAGAAATATTATGAATTCCTATTTTAATCTGCTTATAAAACAGTCAAATATTAAATGTATACACCAACAGAGGGCGTGAGCGTCGCCGTAGTAGGGACGACATCCGTCGGCCGAATCGCCTCAGAAAGAAACTAGATAGTTGTGTGGCGTTCACCGTACTGCTGTGTATCGTAACGGGTCGTTGTTTTTACTTAGATTTTGAGTCTACTCGTTATTTATTAATTAAGATTTTTGATATTATAAACGAATTGTTCATATTTTATGCCCGAAGTTAACACAAGTAACTGTCTTGATCCTTGACTACTAGATCAAGAAAATGATTCTAATTTATAATTTTTAACTTTCATTTTTTTCATTTTACCTGATATTTTTACTTCATAAAAACTATAAAATATGATTTTATAAGTTAATTTTGACGAATAATACAACTTAACATTTTTTCGTATTGTAAAGGAGCGATTTTCAGTTGTTGTACAAATGTATTCTTTAGTTACACTCATAATACATTTGAATTCCTTCTACAAACCATTCTGGTACATTTGTACTATCTTTTATGGCTTATCATAATTATTATTTATTATCATCTGTTATCTATGTTTTGCAGTTCTACATTCGTTTTTGTATTTAAGTTTCAATTGTAAATTCCTTTCATGTATTTTGTATAAAAATGAAGTTTGTCTGTTAGTTTATGTTTTGATAGTTTCCTTTTCTGAATTACTCAGTGTTGTCCACGTACTAGTTGTTATATAAAAATTGTCGTTCTCCTTATGGTATCTAGTAGTGACATTTTGTCCTCCAACCATTATACATATTTAACTTACTATTTTTTTTTAGATGGCTGTACACCAGATATACTCAGGACATATTGAAACATGAATTACCATTTCTACCACATGGGAAAGTTTCAACATCCTACGTTGAAAATGGACTGGACGATCCTGATAATAATAATAGTTTTATGCATAGTACGAGTAATGGATATTGAATATAATTGATAGTCAATTAATAGTAGTGTAACAAAAAGTTAGTGTCATGAAATCCAGACCATTAGATTAAGTATATGATTCTTATTTAACATTACCAACTTCCATATATATCATATAAGCTGATACTTCATAAACACTATAAAACATGTTTTTATATGATAATTTTGACTCGTATTTTAAATTCATATTTTTAACTGCTTATAAAACAGTGAATTCTCAAGTTAGTGTCATGAAAGTCAGACCATTAGATTAAGAAAATTATTCTAATTTACCATTATTAACTAGCATACATTTCATTTAAGCTGATACTTCAATAACGCTATAAAACATGATTTTATATGATAATTTTGACGAATATTAAAAATTCATTTTTTTAACTGTTTATAAAATAAACAATTCTCAAGTTAATCTCTTGAAACCTGGACCACTTTATTAAGAAAATGATTCTAATTTACCATTATTAACTTCTATAGATATTATGTAAGCTAATTCTTCATAAACACTAAAAAACATGCTTTTTTATGATAATTTTGACGAATATTAAAAATTCATTTTTTTAACTGTTTATAAAACACACAATTCTCATGTTAATCTCTTGAAACCTGGACCACTTTATTAAGAAAATGATTCTAATTTACCATTAAAAACTAGCATACATTTCATTCAAGCTGATACTTCAATAACGCTATAAAACATGATTTTATATGATAATTTTGACGAATATTAAAAATTCATTTCTTTAACTGTTTATAAAACACACAATTCTCATGTTAATATCTTGAAACCTGGACCACTATATTAAGAAAATGATTCTAATTTAAAATTAATAATTTGCATACATTTCATTTAAGCTGATGCTTTATAAACACTATAAAACATGTTTTTATATGATTATTTTGACGAATATTAAAAATTCATTTTTTTAACTGTTTATAAAACACACAATTCTCAAGTTAATCTCTTGAAACCTGGACCACTATATTAAGAAAATGATTCTAATTTACTATTATTACCTTCTATAGATATTATGTATGCTGAATCTTCATAAACACTATAAAACATTATTTTATATGATAATTTTGACGAATACTAAAAATTCATTTTTTTAACTGTTTATAAAACACACAATTCTCAAGTTAATCTCTTGAAACCTGGACCACTATATTAAGAAAATGATTCTAATTTACTATTATTACCTTCTATAGATATTATGTATGCTGAATCTTCATAAACACTATAAAACATTATTTTATATGATAATCTTTACGAATATTAAAAATTCAAATTATTATCTGCTTATAAAACACTCAATTCTTAAGTTAGTGTCTTGAAATCCAGACCATTATATTAAGTAAATGATTCTTTTTTACTATTATTAACGTCTATAGATATTATGTTAGCTGATTCTTCATAATCACTATAAAACATGATTTTGTATGATAATTTTGACGAATATTAAAAATTCAATTTTTTAACTGTTTATAAAACACTCAATTCTCAAGTTAATCTCTTGAAACCTTGACCACTATATTAAGAAAATGATTCTAATTTACTATTATTAACTTCTATAGATATTATGTTAGCTGATTCTTCATAAATACTATAACACATGTTTTTATATGATAAGTTTGAGAAATATTATGAATTCCTATTTTAATCTGCTTATAAAACAGTCAAATATTAAATGTATACACCAACAGAGGGCGTGAGCGTCGCCGTAGTAGGGACGACATCCGTCGGCCGAATCGCCTCAGAAAGAAACTAGATAGTTGTGTGGCGTTCACCGTACTGCTGTGTATCGTAACGGGTCGTTGTTTTTACTTAGATTTTGAGTCTACTCGTTATTTATTAATTAAGATTTTTGATATTATAAACGAATTATTCATATTTTATGCCCGAAGTTAACACAAGTAACTGTCTTGATCCTTGACTACTAGATCAAGAAAATGATTCTAATTTATAATTTTTAACTTTCATTTTTTTCATTTTACCTGATATTTTTACTTCATAAAAACTATAAAATATGATTTTATAAGTTAATTTTGACGAATAATACAACTTAACATTTTTTCGTATTGTAAAGGAGCGATTTTCAGTTGTTGTACAAATGTATTCTTTAGTTACACTCATAATACATTTGAATTCCTTCTACAAACCATTCTGGTACATTTGTACTATCTTTTATGGCTTATCATAATTATTATTTATTATCATCTGTTATCTATGTTTTGCAGTTCTACATTCGTTTTTGTATTTAAGTTTCAATTGTAAATTCCTTTCATGTATTTTGTATAAAAATGAAGTTTGTCTGTTAGTTTATGTTTTGATAGTTTCCTTTTCTGAATTACTCAGTGTTGTCCACGTACTAGTTGTTATATAAAAATTGTCGTTCTCCTTATGGTATCTAGTAGTGACATTTTGTCCTCCAACCATTATACATATTTAACTTACTATTTTTTTTTAGATGGCTGTACACCAGATATACTCAGGACATATTGAAACATGAATTACCATTTCTACCACATGGGAAAGTTTCAACATCCTACGTTGAAAATGGACTGGACGATCCTGATAATAATAATAGTTTTATGCATAGTACGAGTAATGGATATTGAATATAATTGATAGTCAATTAATAGTAGTGTAACAAAAAGTTAGTGTCATGAAATCCAGACCATTAGATTAAGTATATGATTCTTATTTAACATTACCAACTTCCATATATATCATATAAGCTGATACTTCATAAACACTATAAAACATGTTTTTATATGATAATTTTGACTCGTATTTTAAATTCATATTTTTAACTGCTTATAAAACAGTGAATTCTCAAGTTAGTGTCATGAAAGTCAGACCATTAGATTAAGAAAATTATTCTAATTTACCATTATTAACTAGCATACATTTCATTTAAGCTGATACTTCAATAACGCTATAAAACATGATTTTATATGATAATTTTGACGAATATTAAAAATTCATTTTTTTAACTGTTTATAAAATAAACAATTCTCATGTTAATATCTTGAAACCTGGACCACTATATTAAGAAAATGATTCTAATTTAAAATTAATAATTTGCATACATTTCATTTAAGCTGATGCTTTATAAACACTATAAAACATGTTTTTATATGATTATTTTGACGAATATTAAAAATTCATTTTTTTAACTGTTTATAAAACACACAATTCTCAAGTTAATCTCTTGAAACCTGGACCACTATATTAAGAAAATGATTCTAATTTACTATTATTACCTTCTATAGATATTATGTATGCTGAATCTTCATAAACACTATAAAACATTATTTTATATGATAATCTTTACGAATATTAAAAATTCAAATTATTATCTGCTTATAAAACACTCAATTCTTAAGTTAGTGTCTTGAAATCCAGACCATTATATTAAGTAAATGATTCTTTTTTACTATTATTAACGTCTATAGATATTATGTTAGCTGATTCTTCATAATCACTATAAAACATGTTTTTATATGATTATTTTGACGAATATTAAAAATTCATTTTTTTAACTGTTTATAAAACACACAATTCTCAAGTTAATCTCTTGAAACCTGGACCACTATATTAAGAAAATGATTCTAATTTACTATTATTACCTTCTATAGATATTATGTATGCTGAATCTTCATAAACACTATAAAACATTATTTTATATGATAATTTTGACGAATACTAAAAATTCATTTTTTTAACTGTTTATAAAACACACAATTCTCAAGTTAATCTCTTGAAACCTGGACCACTATATTAAGAAAATGATTCTAATTTACTATTATTACCTTCTATAGATATTATGTATGCTGAATCTTCATAAACACTATAAAACATTATTTTATATGATAATCTTTACGAATATTAAAAATTCAAATTATTATCTGTTTATAAAACACTCAATTCTTAAGTTAGTGTCTTGAAATCCAGACCATTATATTAAGTAAATGATTCTTTTTTACTATTATTAACGTCTATAGATATTATGTTAGCTGATTCTTCATAATCACTATAAAACATGATTTTGTATGATAATTTTGACGAATATTAAAAATTCAATTTTTTAACTGTTTATAAAACACTCAATTCTCAAGTTAATCTCTTGAAACCTTGACCACTATATTAAGAAAATGATTCTAATTTACTATTATTAACTTCTATAGATATTATGTTAGCTGATTCTTCATAAATACTATAACACATGTTTTTATATGATAAGTTTGAGAAATATTATGAATTCCTATTTTAATCTGCTTATAAAACAGTCAAATATTAAATGTATACACCAACAGAGGGCGTGAGCGTCGCCGTAGTAGGGACGACATCCGTCGGCCGAATCGCCTCAGAAAGAAACTAGATAGTTGTGTGGCGTTCACCGTACTGCTGTGTATCGTAACGGGTCGTTGTTTTTACTTAGATTTTGAGTCTACTCGTTATTTATTAATTAAGATTTTTGATATTATAAACGAATTGTTCATATTTTATGCCCGAAGTTAACACAAGTAACTGTCTTGATCCTTGACTACTAGATCAAGAAAATGATTCTAATTTATAATTTTTAACTTTCATTTTTTTCATTTTACCTGATATTTTTACTTCATAAAAACTATAAAATATGATTTTATAAGTTAATTTTGACGAATAATACAACTTAACATTTTTTCGTATTGTAAAGGAGCGATTTTCAGTTGTTGTACAAATGTATTCTTTAGTTACACTCATAATACATTTGAATTCCTTCTACAAACCATTCTGGTACATTTGTACTATCTTTTATGGCTTATCATAATTATTATTTATTATCATCTGTTATCTATGTTTTGCAGTTCTACATTCGTTTTTGTATTTAAGTTTCAATTGTAAATTCCTTTCATGTATTTTGTATAAAAATGAAGTTTGTCTGTTAGTTTATGTTTTGATAGTTTCCTTTTCTGAATTACTCAGTGTTGTCCACGTACTAGTTGTTATATAAAAATTGTCGTTCTCCTTATGGTATCTAGTAGTGACATTTTGTCCTCCAACCATTATACATATTTAACTTACTATTTTTTTTTAGATGGCTGTACACCAGATATACTCAGGACATATTGAAACATGAATTACCATTTCTACCACATGGGAAAGTTTCAACATCCTACGTTGAAAATGGACTGGACGATCCTGATAATAATAATAGTTTTATGCATAGTACGAGTAATGGATATTGAATATAATTGATAGTCAATTAATAGTAGTGTAACAAAAAGTTAGTGTCATGAAATCCAGACCATTAGATTAAGTATATGATTCTTATTTAACATTACCAACTTCCATATATATCATATAAGCTGATACTTCATAAACACTATAAAACATGTTTTTATATGATAATTTTGACTCGTATTTTAAATTCATATTTTTAACTGCTTATAAAACAGTGAATTCTCAAGTTAGTGTCATGAAAGTCAGACCATTAGATTAAGAAAATTATTCTAATTTACCATTATTAACTAGCATACATTTCATTTAAGCTGATACTTCAATAACGCTATAAAACATGATTTTATATGATAATTTTGACGAATATTAAAAATTCATTTTTTTAACTGTTTATAAAATAAACAATTCTCATGTTAATATCTTGAAACCTGGACCACTATATTAAGAAAATGATTCTAATTTAAAATTAATAATTTGCATACATTTCATTTAAGCTGATGCTTTATAAACACTATAAAACATGTTTTTATATGATTATTTTGACGAATATTAAAAATTCATTTTTTTAACTGTTTATAAAACACACAATTCTCAAGTTAATCTCTTGAAACCTGGACCACTATATTAAGAAAATGATTCTAATTTACTATTATTACCTTCTATAGATATTATGTATGCTGAATCTTCATAAACACTATAAAACATTATTTTATATGATAATCTTTACGAATATTAAAAATTCAAATTATTATCTGCTTATAAAACACTCAATTCTTAAGTTAGTGTCTTGAAATCCAGACCATTATATTAAGTAAATGATTCTTTTTTACTATTATTAACGTCTATAGATATTATGTTAGCTGATTCTTCATAATCACTATAAAACATGTTTTTATATGATTATTTTGACGAATATTAAAAATTCATTTTTTTAACTGTTTATAAAACACACAATTCTCAAGTTAATCTCTTGAAACCTGGACCACTATATTAAGAAAATGATTCTAATTTACTATTATTACCTTCTATAGATATTATGTATGCTGAATCTTCATAAACACTATAAAACATTATTTTATATGATAATTTTGACGAATACTAAAAATTCATTTTTTTAACTGTTTATAAAACACACAATTCTCAAGTTAATCTCTTGAAACCTGGACCACTATATTAAGAAAATGATTCTAATTTACTATTATTACCTTCTATAGATATTATGTATGCTGAATCTTCATAAACACTATAAAACATTATTTTATATGATAATCTTTACGAATATTAAAAATTCAAATTATTATCTGCTTATAAAACACTCAATTCTTAAGTTAGTGTCTTGAAATCCAGACCATTATATTAAGTAAATGATTCTTTTTTACTATTATTAACGTCTATAGATATTATGTTAGCTGATTCTTCATAATCACTATAAAACATGATTTTGTATGATAATTTTGACGAATATTAAAAATTCAATTTTTTAACTGTTTATAAAACACTCAATTCTCAAGTTAATCTCTTGAAACCTTGACCACTATATTAAGAAAATGATTCTAATTTACTATTATTAACTTCTATAGATATTATGTTAGCTGATTCTTCATAAATACTATAACACATGTTTTTATATGATAAGTTTGAGAAATATTATGAATTCCTATTTTAATCTGCTTATAAAACAGTCAAATATTAAATGTATACACCAACAGAGGGCGTGAGCGTCGCCGTAGTAGGGACGACATCCGTCGGCCGAATCGCCTCAGAAAGAAACTAGATAGTTGTGTGGCGTTCACCGTACTGCTGTGTATCGTAACGGGTCGTTGTTTTTACTTAGATTTTGAGTCTACTCGTTATTTATTAATTAAGATTTTTGATATTATAAACGAATTGTTCATATTTTATGCCCGAAGTTAACACAAGTAACTGTCTTGATCCTTGACTACTAGATCAAGAAAATGATTCTAATTTATAATTTTTAACTTTCATTTTTTTCATTTTACCTGATATTTTTACTTCATAAAAACTATAAAATATGATTTTATAAGTTAATTTTGACGAATAATACAACTTAACATTTTTTCGTATTGTAAAGGAGCGATTTTCAGTTGTTGTACAAATGTATTCTTTAGTTACACTCATAATACATTTGAATTCCTTCTACAAACCATTCTGGTACATTTGTACTATCTTTTATGGCTTATCATAATTATTATTTATTATCATCTGTTATCTATGTTTTGCAGTTCTACATTCGTTTTTGTATTTAAGTTTCAATTGTAAATTCCTTTCATGTATTTTGTATAAAAATGAAGTTTGTCTGTTAGTTTATGTTTTGATAGTTTCCTTTTCTGAATTACTCAGTGTTGTCCACGTACTAGTTGTTATATAAAAATTGTCGTTCTCCTTATGGTATCTAGTAGTGACATTTTGTCCTCCAACCATTATACATATTTAACTTACTATTTTTTTTTAGATGGCTGTACACCAGATATACTCAGGACATATTGAAACATGAATTACCATTTCTACCACATGGGAAAGTTTCAACATCCTACGTTGAAAATGGACTGGACGATCCTGATAATAATAATAGTTTTATGCATAGTACGAGTAATGGATATTGAATATAATTGATAGTCAATTAATAGTAGTGTAACAAAAAGTTAGTGTCATGAAATCCAGACCATTAGATTAAGTATATGATTCTTATTTAACATTACCAACTTCCATATATATCATATAAGCTGATACTTCATAAACACTATAAAACATGTTTTTATATGATAATTTTGACTCGTATTTTAAATTCATATTTTTAACTGCTTATAAAACAGTGAATTCTCAAGTTAGTGTCATGAAAGTCAGACCATTAGATTAAGAAAATTATTCTAATTTACCATTATTAACTAGCATACATTTCATTTAAGCTGATACTTCAATAACGCTATAAAACATGATTTTATATGATAATTTTGACGAATATTAAAAATTCATTTTTTTAACTGTTTATAAAATAAACAATTCTCAAGTTAATCTCTTGAAACCTGGACCACTTTATTAAGAAAATGATTCTAATTTACCATTATTAACTTCTATAGATATTATGTAAGCTAATTCTTCATAAACACTAAAAAACATGCTTTTTTATGATAATTTTGACGAATATTAAAAATTCATTTTTTTAACTGTTTATAAAACACACAATTCTCATGTTAATCTCTTGAAACCTGGACCACTTTATTAAGAAAATGATTCTAATTTACCATTAAAAACTAGCATACATTTCATTCAAGCTGATACTTCAATAACGCTATAAAACATGATTTTATATGATAATTTTGACGAATATTAAAAATTCATTTCTTTAACTGTTTATAAAACACACAATTCTCATGTTAATATCTTGAAACCTGGACCACTATATTAAGAAAATGATTCTAATTTAAAATTAATAATTTGCATACATTTCATTTAAGCTGATGCTTTATAAACACTATAAAACATGTTTTTATATGATTATTTTGACGAATATTAAAAATTCATTTTTTTAACTGTTTATAAAACACACAATTCTCAAGTTAATCTCTTGAAACCTGGACCACTATATTAAGAAAATGATTCTAATTTACTATTATTACCTTCTATAGATATTATGTATGCTGAATCTTCATAAACACTATAAAACATTATTTTATATGATAATTTTGACGAATACTAAAAATTCATTTTTTTAACTGTTTATAAAACACACAATTCTCAAGTTAATCTCTTGAAACCTGGACCACTATATTAAGAAAATGATTCTAATTTACTATTATTACCTTCTATAGATATTATGTATGCTGAATCTTCATAAACACTATAAAACATTATTTTATATGATAATCTTTACGAATATTAAAAATTCAAATTATTATCTGCTTATAAAACACTCAATTCTTAAGTTAGTGTCTTGAAATCCAGACCATTATATTAAGTAAATGATTCTTTTTTACTATTATTAACGTCTATAGATATTATGTTAGCTGATTCTTCATAATCACTATAAAACATGATTTTGTATGATAATTTTGACGAATATTAAAAATTCAATTTTTTAACTGTTTATAAAACACTCAATTCTCAAGTTAATCTCTTGAAACCTTGACCACTATATTAAGAAAATGATTCTAATTTACTATTATTAACTTCTATAGATATTATGTTAGCTGATTCTTCATAAATACTATAACACATGTTTTTATATGATAAGTTTGAGAAATATTATGAATTCCTATTTTAATCTGCTTATAAAACAGTCAAATATTAAATGTATACACCAACAGAGGGCGTGAGCGTCGCCGTAGTAGGGACGACATCCGTCGGCCGAATCGCCTCAGAAAGAAACTAGATAGTTGTGTGGCGTTCACCGTACTGCTGTGTATCGTAACGGGTCGTTGTTTTTACTTAGATTTTGAGTCTACTCGTTATTTATTAATTAAGATTTTTGATATTATAAACGAATTATTCATATTTTATGCCCGAAGTTAACACAAGTAACTGTCTTGATCCTTGACTACTAGATCAAGAAAATGATTCTAATTTATAATTTTTAACTTTCATTTTTTTCATTTTACCTGATATTTTTACTTCATAAAAACTATAAAATATGATTTTATAAGTTAATTTTGACGAATAATACAACTTAACATTTTTTCGTATTGTAAAGGAGCGATTTTCAGTTGTTGTACAAATGTATTCTTTAGTTACACTCATAATACATTTGAATTCCTTCTACAAACCATTCTGGTACATTTGTACTATCTTTTATGGCTTATCATAATTATTATTTATTATCATCTGTTATCTATGTTTTGCAGTTCTACATTCGTTTTTGTATTTAAGTTTCAATTGTAAATTCCTTTCATGTATTTTGTATAAAAATGAAGTTTGTCTGTTAGTTTATGTTTTGATAGTTTCCTTTTCTGAATTACTCAGTGTTGTCCACGTACTAGTTGTTATATAAAAATTGTCGTTCTCCTTATGGTATCTAGTAGTGACATTTTGTCCTCCAACCATTATACATATTTAACTTACTATTTTTTTTTAGATGGCTGTACACCAGATATACTCAGGACATATTGAAACATGAATTACCATTTCTACCACATGGGAAAGTTTCAACATCCTACGTTGAAAATGGACTGGACGATCCTGATAATAATAATAGTTTTATGCATAGTACGAGTAATGGATATTGAATATAATTGATAGTCAATTAATAGTAGTGTAACAAAAAGTTAGTGTCATGAAATCCAGACCATTAGATTAAGTATATGATTCTTATTTAACATTACCAACTTCCATATATATCATATAAGCTGATACTTCATAAACACTATAAAACATGTTTTTATATGATAATTTTGACTCGTATTTTAAATTCATATTTTTAACTGCTTATAAAACAGTGAATTCTCAAGTTAGTGTCATGAAAGTCAGACCATTAGATTAAGAAAATTATTCTAATTTACCATTATTAACTAGCATACATTTCATTTAAGCTGATACTTCAATAACGCTATAAAACATGATTTTATATGATAATTTTGACGAATATTAAAAATTCATTTTTTTAACTGTTTATAAAATAAACAATTCTCATGTTAATATCTTGAAACCTGGACCACTATATTAAGAAAATGATTCTAATTTAAAATTAATAATTTGCATACATTTCATTTAAGCTGATGCTTTATAAACACTATAAAACATGTTTTTATATGATTATTTTGACGAATATTAAAAATTCATTTTTTTAACTGTTTATAAAACACACAATTCTCAAGTTAATCTCTTGAAACCTGGACCACTATATTAAGAAAATGATTCTAATTTACTATTATTACCTTCTATAGATATTATGTATGCTGAATCTTCATAAACACTATAAAACATTATTTTATATGATAATCTTTACGAATATTAAAAATTCAAATTATTATCTGCTTATAAAACACTCAATTCTTAAGTTAGTGTCTTGAAATCCAGACCATTATATTAAGTAAATGATTCTTTTTTACTATTATTAACGTCTATAGATATTATGTTAGCTGATTCTTCATAATCACTATAAAACATGTTTTTATATGATTATTTTGACGAATATTAAAAATTCATTTTTTTAACTGTTTATAAAACACACAATTCTCAAGTTAATCTCTTGAAACCTGGACCACTATATTAAGAAAATGATTCTAATTTACTATTATTACCTTCTATAGATATTATGTATGCTGAATCTTCATAAACACTATAAAACATTATTTTATATGATAATTTTGACGAATACTAAAAATTCATTTTTTTAACTGTTTATAAAACACACAATTCTCAAGTTAATCTCTTGAAACCTGGACCACTATATTAAGAAAATGATTCTAATTTACTATTATTACCTTCTATAGATATTATGTATGCTGAATCTTCATAAACACTATAAAACATTATTTTATATGATAATCTTTACGAATATTAAAAATTCAAATTATTATCTGCTTATAAAACACTCAATTCTTAAGTTAGTGTCTTGAAATCCAGACCATTATATTAAGTAAATGATTCTTTTTTACTATTATTAACGTCTATAGATATTATGTTAGCTGATTCTTCATAATCACTATAAAACATGATTTTGTATGATAATTTTGACGAATATTAAAAATTCAATTTTTTAACTGTTTATAAAACACTCAATTCTCAAGTTAATCTCTTGAAACCTTGACCACTATATTAAGAAAATGATTCTAATTTACTATTATTAACTTCTATAGATATTATGTTAGCTGATTCTTCATAAATACTATAACACATGTTTTTATATGATAAGTTTGAGAAATATTATGAATTCCTATTTTAATCTGCTTATAAAACAGTCAAATATTAAATGTATACACCAACAGAGGGCGTGAGCGTCGCCGTAGTAGGGACGACATCCGTCGGCCGAATCGCCTCAGAAAGAAACTAGATAGTTGTGTGGCGTTCACCGTACTGCTGTGTATCGTAACGGGTCGTTGTTTTTACTTAGATTTTGAGTCTACTCGTTATTTATTAATTAAGATTTTTGATATTATAAACGAATTGTTCATATTTTATGCCCGAAGTTAACACAAGTAACTGTCTTGATCCTTGACTACTAGATCAAGAAAATGATTCTAATTTATAATTTTTAACTTTCATTTTTTTCATTTTACCTGATATTTTTACTTCATAAAAACTATAAAATATGATTTTATAAGTTAATTTTGACGAATAATACAACTTAACATTTTTTCGTATTGTAAAGGAGCGATTTTCAGTTGTTGTACAAATGTATTCTTTAGTTACACTCATAATACATTTGAATTCCTTCTACAAACCATTCTGGTACATTTGTACTATCTTTTATGGCTTATCATAATTATTATTTATTATCATCTGTTATCTATGTTTTGCAGTTCTACATTCGTTTTTGTATTTAAGTTTCAATTGTAAATTCCTTTCATGTATTTTGTATAAAAATGAAGTTTGTCTGTTAGTTTATGTTTTGATAGTTTCCTTTTCTGAATTACTCAGTGTTGTCCACGTACTAGTTGTTATATAAAAATTGTCGTTCTCCTTATGGTATCTAGTAGTGACATTTTGTCCTCCAACCATTATACATATTTAACTTACTATTTTTTTTTAGATGGCTGTACACCAGATATACTCAGGACATATTGAAACATGAATTACCATTTCTACCACATGGGAAAGTTTCAACATCCTACGTTGAAAATGGACTGGACGATCCTGATAATAATAATAGTTTTATGCATAGTACGAGTAATGGATATTGAATATAATTGATAGTCAATTAATAGTAGTGTAACAAAAAGTTAGTGTCATGAAATCCAGACCATTAGATTAAGTATATGATTCTTATTTAACATTACCAACTTCCATATATATCATATAAGCTGATACTTCATAAACACTATAAAGCATGTTTTTATATGATAATTTTGACTCGTATTTTAAATTCATATTTTTAACTGCTTATAAAACAGTGAATTCTCAAGTTAGTGTCATGAAAGTCAGACCATTAGATTAAGAAAATTATTCTAATTTACCATTATTAACTAGCATACATTTCATTTAAGCTGATACTTCAATAACGCTATAAAACATGATTTTATATGATAATTTTGACGAATATTAAAAATTCATTTTTTTAACTGTTTATAAAATAAACAATTCTCAAGTTAATCTCTTGAAACCTGGACCACTTTATTAAGAAAATGATTCTAATTTACCATTATTAACTTCTATAGATATTATGTAAGCTAATTCTTCATAAACACTAAAAAACATGCTTTTTTATGATAATTTTGACGAATATTAAAAATTCATTTTTTTAACTGTTTATAAAACACACAATTCTCATGTTAATCTCTTGAAACCTGGACCACTTTATTAAGAAAATGATTCTAATTTACCATTAAAAACTAGCATACATTTCATTCAAGCTGATACTTCAATAATGCTATAAAACATGATTTTATATGATAATTTTGACGAATATTAAAAACTCATTTCTTTAACTGTTTATAAAACACACAATTCTCATGTTAATATCTTGAAACCTGGACCACTATATTAAGAAAATGATTCTAATTTAAAATTAATAATTTGCATACATTTCATTTAAGCTGATGCTTTATAAACACTATAAAACATGTTTTTATATGATTATTTTGACGAATATTAAAAATTCATTTTTTTAACTGTTTATAAAACACACAATTCTCAAGTTAATCTCTTGAAACCTGGACCACTATATTAAGAAAATGATTCTAATTTACTATTATTACCTTCTATAGATATTATGTATGCTGAATCTTCATAAACACTATAAAACATTATTTTATATGATAATCTTTACGAATATTAAAAATTCAAATTATTATCTGCTTATAAAACACTCAATTCTTAAGTTAGTGTCTTGAAATCCAGACCATTATATTAAGTAAATGATTCTTTTTTACTATTATTAACGTCTATAGATATTATGTTAGCTGATTCTTCATAATCACTATAAAACATGATTTTGTATGATAATTTTGACGAATATTAAAAATTCAATTTTTTAACTGTTTATAAAACACTCAATTCTCAAGTTAATCTCTTGAAACCTTGACCACTATATTAAGAAAATGATTCTAATTTACTATTATTAACTTCTATAGATATTATGTTAGCTGATTCTTCATAAATACTATAACACATGTTTTTATATGATAAGTTTGAGAAATATTATGAATTCCTATTTTAATCTGCTTATAAAACAGTCAAATATTAAATGTATACACCAACAGAGGGCGTGAGCGTCGCCGTAGTAGGGACGACATCCGTCGGCCGAATCGCCTCAGAAAGAAACTAGATAGTTGTGTGGCGTTCACCGTACTGCTGTGTATCGTAACGGGTCGTTGTTTTTACTTAGATTTTGAGTCTACTCGTTATTTATTAATTAAGATTTTTGATATTATAAACGAATTGTTCATATTTTATGCCCGAAGTTAACACAAGTAACTGTCTTGATCCTTGACTACTAGATCAAGAAAATGATTCTAATTTATAATTTTTAACTTTCATTTTTTTCATTTTACCTGATATTTTTACTTCATAAAAACTATAAAATATGATTTTATAAGTTAATTTTGACGAATAATACAACTTAACATTTTTTCGTATTGTAAAGGAGCGATTTTCAGTTGTTGTACAAATGTATTCTTTAGTTACACTCATAATACATTTGAATTCCTTCTACAAACCATTCTGGTACATTTGTTCTATCTTTTATGGCTTATCATAATTATTATTTATTATCATCTGTTATCTATGTTTTGCAGTTCTACATTCGTTTTTGTATTTAAGTTTCAATTGTAAATTCCTTTCATGTATTTTGTATAGAAATGAAGTTTGTCTGTTAGTTTATGTTTTGATAGTTTCCTTTTCTGAATTACTCAGTATTGTCCACGTACTAGTTGTTATATAAAAATTGTCGTTCTCCTTATGGTATCTAGTAGTGACATTTTGTCCTCCAACCATTATACATATTTAACTTACTATTTTTTTTTAGATGGCTGTACACCAGATATACTCAGGACATATTGAAACATGAATTACCATTTCTACCACATGGGAAAGTTTCAACATCCTACGTTGAAAATGGACTGGACGATCCTGATAATAATAATAGTTTTATGCATAGTACGAGTAATGGATATTGAATATAATTGATAGTCAATTAATAGTAGTGTAACAAAAAGTTAGTGTCATGAAATCCAGACCATTAGATTAAGTATATGATTCTTATTTAACATTACCAACTTCCATATATATCATATAAGCTGATACTTCAATAATGCTATAAAACATGATTTTATATGATAATTTTGACGAATATTAAAAACTCATTTCTTTAACTGTTTATAAAACACACAATTCTCATGTTAATATCTTGAAACCTGGACCACTATATTAAGAAAATGATTCTAATTTAAAATTAATAATTTGCATACATTTCATTTAAGCTGATGCTTTATAAACACTATAAAACATGTTTTTATATGATTATTTTGACGAATATTAAAAATTCATTTTTTTAACTGTTTATAAAACACACAATTCTCAAGTTAATCTCTTGAAACCTGGACCACTATATTAAGAAAATGATTCTAATTTACTATTATTACCTTCTATAGATATTATGTATGCTGAATCTTCATAAACACTATAAAACATTATTTTATATGATAATCTTTACGAATATTAAAAATTCAAATTATTATCTGCTTATAAAACACTCAATTCTTAAGTTAGTGTCTTGAAATCCAGACCATTATATTAAGTAAATGATTCTTTTTTACCATTATTAACTTCTATAGATATTATGTAAGCTGATTCTTCATAAACACTAAAAAACATACTTTTTTATGATAATTTTGACGAATATTAAAAATTCATTTTTTTAACTGCTTATAAAACAGTGAATTCTCAAGTTAGTGTCATGAAAGTCAGACCGTTAGATTAAGAAAATTATTCTAATTTACCATTATTAACTAGCATACATTTCATTTAAGCTGATAATTCAATAACGCTATAAAACATGATTTTATATGATAATTTTGACGAATATTAAAAATTCATTTTTTTAACTGTTTATAAAACACTCAATTCTCAAGTTAATCTCTTGAATCCTGGACCACTATATTAAGAAAATGATTCTAATTTACCATTATTAATTTGCATACATTTCATATAAGCTGATGCTTCATAAACACTATAAGACATGTTTTAATATGATTATTTTGACTCGTATTTTATATTCATATTTTTAACTGCCTATAAAATACTAAATTCTCAATTTATTCTTTAACAATTATACATTATTAACTTACTACAATTTTTCAGATTGACGTATGTCAGATCACTCAAGGCATGCAGAAACATGAATTCACATTTCTACCACTTAAGAAAGTATCAACATCCTATGCTGAAAATGGACTAGAAGATACTGCTAATAATATTGGGTTTATGTAATGTGCGTGTAAGGGTTATTGAATATAATTGATAGTAAATTAATGGCAGTGAAACAATTGAGATTCGTTAATAATCTGAATAAAATTTTAGTTAACACCTTTGACTTGTAATTTTCATTCATAAGAGTTACCATTATTAACTTGCATACATTTCATTTGAGCTGATGCTTCATAAACACTATAAGACATGTTTTTATATGATTATTTTGACTCGAATTTTAAATTCATATTATTATCTGCTTATAAAACACACAATTCTCAAGTTAATCTCTTGAAACCTGGACCACTATATTAAGAAAATGATTCTAATTTACTATTATTACCTTCTATAGATATTATGTATGCTGAATCTTCATAAACACTATAAAACATTATTTTATATGATAATTTTGACGAATACTAAAAATTCATTTTTTTAACTGTTTATAAAACACACAATTCTCAAGTTAATCTCTTGAAACCTGGACCACTATATTAAGAAAATGATTCTAATTTACTATTATTACCTTCTATAGATATTATGTATGCTGAATCTTCATAAACACTATAAAACATTATTTTATATGATAAGTTTGAGAAATATTATGAATTCCTATTTTAATCTGCTTATAAAACAGTCAAATATTAAATGTATACACCAACAGAGGGCGTGAGCGTCGCCGTAGTAGGGACGACATCCGTCGGCCGAATCGCCTCAGAAAGAAACTAGATAGTTGTGTGGCGTTCACCGTACTGCTGTGTATCGTAACGGGTCGTTGTTTTTACTTAGATTTTGAGTCTACTCGTTATTTATTAATTAAGATTTTTGATATTATAAACGAATTGTTCATATTTTATGCCCGAAGTTAACACAAGTAACTGTCTTGATCCTTGACTACTAGATCAAGAAAATGATTCTAATTTATAATTTTTAACTTTCATTTTTTTCATTTTACCTGATATTTTTACTTCATAAAAACTATAAAATATGATTTTATAAGTTAATTTTGACGAATAATACAACTTAACATTTTTTCGTATTGTAAAGGAGCGATTTTCAGTTGTTGTACAAATGTATTCTTTAGTTACACTCATAATACATTTGAATTCCTTCTACAAACCATTCTGGTACATTTGTACTATCTTTTATGGCTTATCATAATTATTATTTATTATCATCTGTTATCTATGTTTTGCAGTTCTACATTCGTTTTTGTATTTAAGTTTCAATTGTAAATTCCTTTCATGTATTTTGTATAAAAATGAAGTTTGTCTGTTAGTTTATGTTTTGATAGTTTCCTTTTCTGAATTACTCAGTGTTGTCCACGTACTAGTTGTTATATAAAAATTGTCGTTCTCCTTATGGTATCTAGTAGTGACATTTTGTCCTCCAACCATTATACATATTTAACTTACTATTTTTTTTTAGATGGCTGTACACCAGATATACTCAGGACATATTGAAACATGAATTACCATTTCTACCACATGGGAAAGTTTCAACATCCTACGTTGAAAATGGACTGGACGATCCTGATAATAATAATAGTTTTATGCATAGTACGAGTAATGGATATTGAATATAATTGATAGTCAATTAATAGTAGTGTAACAAAAAGTTAGTGTCATGAAATCCAGACCATTAGATTAAGTATATGATTCTTATTTAACATTACCAACTTCCATATATATCATATAAGCTGATACTTCATAAACACTATAAAACATGTTTTTATATGATAATTTTGACTCGTATTTTAAATTCATATTTTTAACTGCTTATAAAACAGTGAATTCTCAAGTTAGTGTCATGAAAGTCAGACCATTAGATTAAGAAAATTATTCTAATTTACCATTATTAACTAGCATACATTTCATTTAAGCTGATACTTCAATAACGCTATAAAACATGATTTTATATGATAATTTTGACGAATATTAAAAATTCATTTTTTTAACTGTTTATAAAATAAACAATTCTCAAGTTAATCTCTTGAAACCTGGACCACTTTATTAAGAAAATGATTCTAATTTACCATTATTAACTTCTATAGATATTATGTAAGCTAATTCTTCATAAACACTAAAAAACATGCTTTTTTATGATAATTTTGACGAATATTAAAAATTCATTTTTTTAACTGTTTATAAAACACACAATTCTCATGTTAATCTCTTGAAACCTGGACCACTTTATTAAGAAAATGATTCTAATTTACCATTAAAAACTAGCATACATTTCATTCAAGCTGATACTTCAATAATGCTATAAAACATGATTTTATATGATAATTTTGACGAATATTAAAAATTCATTTCTTTAACTGTTTATAAAACACACAATTCTCATGTTAATATCTTGAAACCTGGACCACTATATTAAGAAAATGATTCTAATTTAAAATTAATAATTTGCATACATTTCATTTAAGCTGATGCTTTATAAACACTATAAAACATGTTTTTATATGATTATTTTGACGAATATTAAAAATTCATTTTTTTAACTGTTTATAAAACACACAATTCTCATGTTAATCTCTTGAAACCTGGACCACTTTTTTAAGAAATTGATTCTAATTTACCATTAAAAACTAGCATACATTTCATTTAAGCTGATAATTCAATAACGCTATAAAACATGATTTTATATGATAATTTTGACGAATATTAAAAATTCATTTTTTTAACTGTTTATAAAACACTCAATTCTCAAGTTAATCTCTTGAAACCTGGACCACTATATTAAGAAAATGATTCTAATTTACCATTATTAATTTGCATACATTTCATTTAAGCTGATGCTTCATAAACACTATAAGACATGTTTTAATATGATTATTTTGACTCGAATTTTAAATTCATATTTTTAACTGCTTATAAAACAGTGAATTCTCAAGTTAGTGTCATGAAAGTCAGACCATTAGATTAAGAAAATTATTCTAATTTACCATTATTAACTAGCATACATTTCATTTAAGCTGATACTTCAATAACGCTATAAAACATGATTGTATATGATAATTTTGACGAATATTAAAAATTCATTTTTTAACTGTTTATAAAATAAACAATTCTCAAGTTAATCTCTTGAAACCTGGACCACTTTATTAAGAAAATGATTCTAATTTACCATTATTAACTTCTATAGATATTATGTAAGCTAATTCTTCATAAACACTAAAAAACATGCTTTTTTATGATAATTTTGACGAATATTAAAAATTCATTTTTTTAACTGTTTATAAAACACACAATTCTCATGTTAATCTCTTGAAACCTGGACCACTTTATTAAGAAAATGATTCTAATTTACCATTAAAAACTAGCATACATTTCATTCAAGCTGATACTTCAATAATGCTATAAAACATGATTTTATATGATAATTTTGACGAATATTAAAAATTCATTTCTTTAACTGTTTATAAAACACACAATTCTCATGTTAATATCTTGAAACCTGGACCACTATATTAAGAAAATGATTCTAATTTAAAATTAATAATTTGCATACATTTCATTTAAGCTGATGCTTTATAAACACTATAAAACATGTTTTTATATGATTATTTTGACGAATATTAAAAATTCATTTTTTTAACTGTTTATAAAACACACAATTCTCATGTTAATCTCTTGAAACCTGGACCACTTTTTTAAGAAATTGATTCTAATTTACCATTAAAAACTAGCATACATTTCATTTAAGCTGATACTTCAATAATGCTATAAAACATGATTTTATATTATAATTTTGACGAATATTAAAAATTCATTTTTTTAACTGTTTATAAAATAAACAATTCTCAAGTTAATCTCTTGAAACCTGGACCACTTTATTAAGAAAATGATTCTAATTTACCATTATTAACTTCTATAGATATTATGTAAGCTGATTCTTCATAAACACTAAAAAACATGCTTTTTTATGATAATTTTGACGAATATTAAAAATTCATTTTTTTAACTGCTTATAAAACAGTGAATTCTCAAGTTAGTGTCATGAAAGTCAGACCGTTAGATTAAGAAAATTATTCTAATTTACCATTATTAACTAGCATACATTTCATTTAAGCTGATAATTCAATAACGCTATAAAACATGATTTTATATGATAATTTTGACGAATATTAAAAATTCATTTTTTTAACTGTTTATAAAACACTCAATTCTCAAGTTAATCTCTTGAAACCTGGACCACTATATTAAGAAAATGATTCTAATTTACCATTATTAATTTGCATACATTTCATTTAAGCTGATGCTTCATAAACACTATAAGACATGTTTTAATATGATTATTTTGACTCGAATTTTAAATTCATATTTTTAACTGCTTATAAAACAGTGAATTCTCAAGTTAGTGTCATGAAAGTCAGACCATTAGATTAAGAAAATTATTCTAATTTACCATTATTAACTAGCATACATTTCATTTAAGCTGATACTTCAATAACGCTATAAAACATGATTGTATATGATAATTTTGACGAATATTAAAAATTCATTTTTTAACTGTTTATAAAATAAACAATTCTCAAGTTAATCTCTTGAAACCTGGACCACTTTATTAAGAAAATGATTCTAATTTACCATTATTAACTTCTATAGATATTATGTAAGCTAATTCTTCATAAACACTAAAAAACATGCTTTTTTATGATAATTTTGACGAATATTAAAAATTCATTTTTTTAACTGTTTATAAAACACACAATTCTCATGTTAATCTCTTGAAACCTGGACCACTTTATTAAGAAAATGATTCTAATTTACCATTAAAAACTAGCATACATTTCATTCAAGCTGATACTTCAATAATGCTATAAAACATGATTTTATATGATAATTTTGACGAATATTAAAAATTCATTTCTTTAACTGTTTATAAAACACACAATTCTCATGTTAATATCTTGAAACCTGGACCACTATATTAAGAAAATGATTCTAATTTAAAATTAATAATTTGCATACATTTCATTTAAGCTGATGCTTTATAAACACTATAAAACATGTTTTTATATGATTATTTTGACGAATATTAAAAATTCATTTTTTTAACTGTTTATAAAACACACAATTCTCATGTTAATCTCTTGAAACCTGGACCACTTTTTTAAGAAATTGATTCTAATTTACCATTAAAAACTAGCATACATTTCATTTAAGCTGATACTTCAATAATGCTATAAAACATGATTTTATATTATAATTTTGACGAATATTAAAAATTCATTTTTTTAACTGTTTATAAAATAAACAATTCTCAAGTTAATCTCTTGAAACCTGGACCACTTTATTAAGAAAATGATTCTAATTTACCATTATTAACTTCTATAGATATTATGTAAGCTGATTCTTCATAAACACTAAAAAACATGCTTTTTTATGATAATTTTGACGAATATTAAAAATTCATTTTTTTAACTGCTTATAAAACAGTGAATTCTCAAGTTAGTGTCATGAAAGTCAGACCGTTAGATTAAGAAAATTATTCTAATTTACCATTATTAACTAGCATACATTTCATTTAAGCTGATAATTCAATAACGCTATAAAACATGATTTTATATGATAATTTTGACGAATATTAAAAATTCATTTTTTTAACTGTTTATAAAACACTCAATTCTCAAGTTAATCTCTTGAAACCTGGACCACTATATTAAGAAAATGATTCTAATTTACCATTATTAATTTGCATACATTTCATTTAAGCTGATGCTTCATAAACACTATAAGACATGTTTTAATATGATTATTTTGACTCGTATTTTATATTCATATTTTTAACTGCCTATAAAATACTAAATTCTCAAGTTATTCTTTAACAATTATACATTATTAACTTACTACAATTTTTCAGATTGACGTATGTCAGATCACTCAAGGCATGCAGAAACATGAATTCACATTTCTACCACTTAAGAAAGTATCAACATCCTATGCTGAAAATGGACTAGAAGATACTGCTAATAATATTGGGTTTATGTAATGTGCGTGTAAGGGTTATTGAATATAATTGATAGTAAATTAATGGCAGTGAAACAATTGAGATTCGTTAATAATCTGAAGAAAATTTTAGTTAACACCTTTGACTTGTAATTTTCATTCATAAGAGTTACCATTATTAACTTGCATACATTTCATTTGAGCTGATGCTTCATAAACACTATAAGACATGTTTTTATATGATTATTTTGACTCGAATTTTAAATTCATATTATTATCTGCTTATAAAACACACAATTCTCAAGTTAATCTCTTGAAACCTGGACCACTATATTAAGAAAATGATTCTAATTTACTATTATTAACTTCTATAGATATTATGTTAGCTGATTCTTCATAAATACTATAAAACATTATTTTATATGATAATCTTTACGAATATTAAAAATTCAAATTATTATCTGCTTATAAAACACTCAATTCTTAAGTTAGTGTCTTGAAATCCAGACCATTATATTAAGTAAATGATTCTTTTTTACTATTATTAACGTCTATAGATATTATGTTAGCTGATTCTTCATAATCACTATAAAACATGATTTTGTATGATAATTTTGACGAATATTAAAAATTCAATTTTTTAACTGTTTATAAAACACTCAATTCTCAAGTTAATCTCTTGAAACCTTGACCACTATATTAAGAAAATGATTCTAATTTACTATTATTAACTTCTATAGATATTATGTTAGCTGATTCTTCATAAATACTATAACACATGTTTTTATATGATAAGTTTGAGAAATATTATGAATTCCTATTTTAATCTGCTTATAAAACAGTCAAATATTAAATGTATACACCAACAGAGGGCGTGAGCATCGCCGTAGTAGGGACGACATCCGTCGGCCGAATCGCCTCAGAAAGAAACTAGATAGTTGTGTGGCGTTCACCGTACTGCTGTGTATCGTAACGGGTCGTTGTTTTTACTTAGATTTTGAGTCTACTCGTTATTTATTAATTAAGATTTTTGATATTATAAACGAATTGTTCATATTTTATGCCCGAAGTTAACACAAGTAACTGTCTTGATCCTTGACTACTAGATCAAGAAAATGATTCTAATTTATAATTTTTAACTTTCATTTTTTTCATTTTACCTGATATTTTTACTTCATAAAAACTATAAAATATGATTTTATAAGTTAATTTTGACGAACAATACAACTTAACATTTTTTCGTATTGTAAAAGAGCGATTTTCAGTTGTTGTACAAATGTATTCTTTAGTTACACTCATAATACATTTGAATTCCTTCTACAAACCATTCTGGTACATTTGTACTATCTTTTATGGCTTATCATAATTATTATTTATTATCATCTGTTATCTATGTTTTGCAGTTCTACATTCGTTTTTGTATTTAAGTTTCAATTGTAAATTCCTTTCATGTATTTTGTATAGAAATGAAGTTTGTCTGTTAGTTTATGTTTTGATAGTTTCCTTTTCTGAATTACTCAGTGTTGTCCACGTACTAGTTGTTATATAAAAATTGTCGTTCTCCTTATGGTATCTAGTAGTGACATTTTGTCCTCCAACCATTATACATATTTAACTTACTATTTTTTTTTAGATGGCTGTACACCAGATATACTCAGGACATATTGAAACATGAATTACCATTTCTACCACATGGGAAAGTTTCAACATCCTACGTTGAAAATGGACTGGACGATCCTGATAATAATAATAGTTTTATGCATAGTACGAGTAATGGATATTGAATATAATTGATAGTCAATTAATAGTAGTGTAACAAAAAGTTAGTGTCATGAAATCCAGACCATTAGATTAAGTATATGATTCTTATTTAACATTACCAACTTCAATATATATCATATAAGCTGATACTTCATAAACACTATAAAACATGTTTTTATATGATAATTTTGACTCATATTTTAAATTCATATTTTTAACTGCTTATAAAACAGTGAATTCTCAAGTTAGTGTCATGAAAGTCAGACCATTAGATTAAGAAAATTATTCTAATTTACCTTTATTAACTAGCATACATTTCATTTAAGCTGATACTTCAATAACGCTATAAAACATGATTTTATATGATAATTTTGACGAATATTAAAAATTCATTTTTTTAACTGTTTATAAAATAAACAATTCTCAAGTTAATCTCTTGAAACCTGGACCACTTTATTAAGAAAATGATTCTAATTTACCATTATTAACTTCTATAGATATTATGTAAGCTAATTCTTCATAAACACTAAAAAACATGCTTTTTTATGATAATTTTGACGAATATTAAAAATTCATTTTTTTAACTGTTTATAAAACACACAATTCTCATGTTAATCTCTTGAAACCTGGACCACTTTATTAAGAAAATGATTCTAATTTACCATTAAAAACTAGCATACATTTCATTCAAGCTGATACTTCAATAATGCTATAAAACATGATTTTATATGATAATTTTGACGAATATTAAAAATTCATTTCTTTAACTGTTTATAAAACACACAATTCTCATGTTAATATCTTGAAACCTGGACCACTATATTAAGAAAATGATTCTAATTTAAAATTAATAATTTGCATACATTTCATTTAAGCTGATGCTTTATAAACACTATAAAACATGTTTTTATATGATTATTTTGACGAATATTAAAAATTCATTTTTTTAACTGTTTATAAAACACACAATTCTCATGTTAATCTCTTGAAACCTGGACCACTTTTTTAAGAAATTGATTCTAATTTACCATTAAAAACTAGCATACATTTCATTTAAGCTGATACTTCAATAATGCTATAAAACATGATTTTATATTATAATTTTGACGAATATTAAAAATTCATTTTTTTAACTGTTTATAAAATAAACAATTCTCAAGTTAATCTCTTGAAACCTGGACCACTTTATTAAGAAAATGATTCTAATTTACCATTATTAACTTCTATAGATATTATGTAAGCTGATTCTTCATAAACACTAAAAAACATGCTTTTTTATGATAATTTTGACGAATATTAAATATTCATTTTTTTAACTGCTTATAAAACAGTGAATTCTCAAGTTAGTGTCATGAAAGTCAGACCGTTAGATTAAGAAAATTATTCTAATTTACCATTATTAACTAGCATACATTTCATTTAAGCTGATAATTCAATAACGCTATAAAACATGATTTTATATGATAATTTTGACGAATATTAAAAATTCATTTTTTTAACTGTTTATAAAACACTCAATTCTCAAGTTAATCTCTTGAAACCTGGACCACTATATTAAGAAAATGATTCTAATTTACCATTATTAATTTGCATACATTTCATTTAAGCTGATGCTTCATAAACACTATAAGACATGTTTTAATATGATTATTTTGACTCGTATTTTATATTCATATTTTTAACTGCCTATAAAATACTAAATTCTCAAGTTATTCTTTAACAATTATACATTATTAACTTACTACAATTTTTCAGATTGACGTATGTCAGATCACTCAAGGCATGCAGAAACATGAATTCACATTTCTACCACTTAAGAAAGTATCAACATCCTATGCTGAAAATGGACTAGAAAATACTGCTAATAATATTGGGTTTATGTAATGTGCGTGTAAGGGTTATTGAATATAATTGATAGTAAATTAATGGCAGTGAAACAATTGAGATTCGTTAATAATCTGAATAAAATTTTAGTTAACACCTTTGACTTGTAATTTTCATTCATAAGAGTTACCATTATTAACTTGCATACATTTCATTTGAGCTGATGCTTCATAAACACTATAAGACATGTTTTTATATGATTATTTTGACTCGAATTTTAAATTCATATTATTATCTGCTTATAAAACACACAATTCTCAAGTTAATCTCTTGAAACCTGGACCACTATATTAAGAAAATGATTCTAATTTACTATTATTACCTTCTATAGATATTATGTATGCTGAATCTTCATAAACACTATAAAACATTATTTTATATGATAATTTTGACGAATACTAAAAATTCATTTTTTTAACTGTTTATAAAACACACAATTCTCAAGTTAATCTCTTGAAACCTGGACCACTATATTAAGAAAATGATTCTAATTTACTATTATTACCTTCTATAGATATTATGTATGCTGAATCTTCATAAACACTATAAAACATTATTTTATATGATAATCTTTACGAATATTAAAAATTCAAATTATTATCTGCTTATAAAACACTCAATTCTTAAGTTAGTGTCTTGAAATCCAGACCATTATATTAAGTAAATGATTCTTTTTTACTATTATTCACGTCTATAGATATTATGTTAGCTGATTCTTCATAATCACTATAAAACATGATTTTGTATGATAATTTTGACGAATATTAAAAATTCAATTTTTTAACTGTTTATAAAACACTCAATTCTCAAGTTAATCTCTTGAAACCTTGACCACTATATTAAGAAAATGATTCTAATTTACTATTATTAACTTCTATAGATATTATGTTAGCTGATTCTTCATAAATACTATAACACATGTTTTTATATGATAAGTTTGAGAAATATTATGAATTCCTATTTTAATCTGCTTATAAAACAGTCAAATATTAAATGTATACACCAACAGAGGGCGTGAGCGTCGCCGTAGTAGGGACGACATCCGCCGGCCGAATCGCCTCAGAAAGAAACTAGATAGTTGTGTGGCGTTCACCGTACTGCTGTGTATCGTAACGGGTCGTTGATTTTACTTAGATTTTGAGTCTACTCGTTATTTATTAATTAAGATTTTTGATATTATAAACGAATTGTTCATATTTTATGCCCGAAGTTAACACAAGTAACTGTCTTGATCCTTGACTACTAGATCAAGAAAATGATTCTAATTTATAATTTTTAACTTTCATTTTTTTCATTTTACCTGATATTTTTACTTCATAAAAACTATAAAATATGATTTTATAAGTTAATTTTGACGAATAATACAACTTAACATTTTTTCGTATTGTAAAGGAGCGATTTTCAGTTGTTGTACAAATGTATTCTTTAGTTACACTCATAATACATTTGAATTCCTTCTACAAACCATTCTGGTACATTTGTACTGTCTTTTATGGCTTATCATAATTATTATTTATTATCATCTGTTATCTATGTTTTGCAGTTCTACATTCGTTTTTGTATTTAAGTTTCAATTGTAAATTCCTTTCATGTATTTTGTATAGAAATGAAGTTTGTCTGTTAGTTTATGTTTTGATAGTTTCCTTTTCTGAATTACTCAGTGTTGTCCACGTACTAGTTGTTATATAAAAATTGTCGTTCTCCTTATGGTATCTAGTAGTGACATTTTGTCCTCCAACCATTATACATATTTAACTTACTATTTTTTTTTAGATGGCTGTACACCAGATATACTCAGGACATATTGAAACATGAATTACCATTTCTACCACATGGGAAAGTTTCAACATCCTACGTTGAAAATGGACTGGACGATCCTGATAATAATAATAGTTTTATGCATAGTACGAGTAATGGATATTGAATATAATTGATAGTCAATTAATAGTAGTGTAACAAAAAGTTAGTGTCATGAAATCCAGACCATTAGATTAAGTATATGATTCTTATTTAACATTACCAACTTCAATATATATCATATAAGCTGATACTTCATAAACACTATAAAACATGTTTTTATATGATAATTTTGACTCATATTTTAAATTCATATTTTTAACTGCTTATAAAACAGTGAATTCTCAAGTTAGTGTCATGAAAGTCAGACCATTAGATTAAGAAAATTATTCTAATTTACCTTTATTAACTAGCATACATTTCATTTAAGCTGATACTTCAATAACGCTATAAAACATGATTTTATATGATAATTTTGACGAATATTAAAAATTCATTTTTTTAACTGTTTATAAAATAAACAATTCTCAAGTTAATCTCTTGAAACCTGGACCACTTTATTAAGAAAATGATTCTAATTTACCATTATTAACTTCTATAGATATTATGTAAGCTAATTCTTCATAAACACTAAAAAACATGCTTTTTTATGATAATTTTGACGAATATTAAAAATTCATTTTTTTAACTGTTTATAAAACACACAATTCTCATGTTAATCTCTTGAAACCTGGACCACTTTATTAAGAAAATGATTCTAATTTACCATTAAAAACTAGCATACATTTCATTCAAGCTGATACTTCAATAATGCTATAAAACATGATTTTATATGATAATTTTGACGAATATTAAAAATTCATTTCTTTAACTGTTTATAAAACACACAATTCTCATGTTAATATCTTGAAACCTGGACCACTATATTAAGAAAATGATTCTAATTTAAAATTAATAATTTGCATTCATTTCATTTAAGCTGATGCTTTATAAACACTATAAAACATGTTTTTATATGATTATTTTGACGAATATTAAAAATTCATTTTTTTAACTGTTTATAAAACACACAATTCTCATGTTAATCTCTTGAAACCTGGACCACTTTTTTAAGAAATTGATTCTAATTTACCATTAAAAACTAGCATACATTTCATTTAAGCTGATACTTCAATAATGCTATAAAACATGATTTTATATTATAATTTTGACGAATATTAAAAATTCATTTTTTTAACTGTTTATAAAATAAACAATTCTCAAGTTAATCTCTTGAAACCTGGACCACTTTATTAAGAAAATGATTCTAATTTACCATTATTAACTTCTATAGATATTATGTAAGCTGATTCTTCATAAACACTAAAAAACATGCTTTTTTATGATAATTTTGACGAATATTAAAAATTCATTTTTTTAACTGCTTATAAAACAGTGAATTCTCAAGTTAGTGTCATGAAAGTCAGACCGTTAGATTAAGAAAATTATTCTAATTTACCATTATTAACTAGCATACATTTCATTTAAGCTGATAATTCAATAACGCTATAAAACATGATTTTATATGATAATTTTGACGAATATTAAAAATTCATTTTTTTAACTGTTTATAAAACACTCAATTCTCAAGTTAATCTCTTGAAACCTGGACCACTATATTAAGAAAATGATTCTAATTTACCATTATTAATTTGCATACATTTCATTTAAGCTGATGCTTCATAAACACTATAAGACATGTTTTAATATGATTATTTTGACTCGTATTTTATATTCATATTTTTAACTGCCTATAAAATACTAAATTCTCAAGTTATTCTTTAACAATTATACATTATTAACTTACTACAATTTTTCAGATTGACGTATGTCAGATCACTCAAGGCATGCAGAAACATGAATTCACATTTCTACCACTTAAGAAAGTATCAACATCCTATGCTGAAAATGGACTAGAAGATACTGCTAATAATATTGGGTTTATGTAATGTGCGTGTAAGGGTTATTGAATATAATTGATAGTAAATTAATGGCAGTGAAACAATTGAGATTCGTTAATAATCTGAATAAAATTTTAGTTAACACCTTTGACTTGTAATTTTCATTCATAAGAGTTACCATTATTAACTTGCATACATTTCATTTGAGCTGATGCTTCATAAACACTATAAGACATGTTTTTATATGATTATTTTGACTCGAATTTTAAATTCATATTATTATCTGCTTATAAAACACACAATTCTCAAGTTAATCTCTTGAAACCTGGACCACTATATTAAGAAAATGATTCTAATTTACTATTATTAACTTCTATAGATATTATGTTAGCTGATTCTTCATAAATACTATAAAACATTATTTTATATGATAATCTTTACGAATATTAAAAATTCAAATTATTATCTGCTTATAAAACACTCAATTCTTAAGTTAGTGTCTTGAAATCCAGACCATTATATTAAGTAAATGATTCTAATTTACTATTATTACCTTCTATAGATATTATGTATGCTGAATCTTCATAAACACTATAAAACATTATTTTATATGATAATCTTTACGAATATTAAAAATTCAAATTATTATCTGCTTATAAAACACTCAATTCTTAAGTTAGTGTCTTGAAATCCAGACCATTATATTAAGTAAATGATTCTTTTTTACTATTATTAACGTCTATAGATATTATGTTAGCTGATTCTTCATAATCACTATAAAACATGATTTTGTATGATAATTTTGACGAATATTAAAAATTCAATTTTTTAACTGTTTATAAAACACTCAATTCTCAAGTTAATCTCTTGAAACCTTGACCACTATATTAAGAAAATGATTCTAATTTACTATTATTAACTTCTATAGATATTATGTTAGCTGATTCTTCATAAATACTATAACACATGTTTTTATATGATAAGTTTGAGAAATATTATGAATTCCTATTTTAATCTGCTTATAAAACAGTCAAATATTAAATGTATACACCAACAGAGGGCGTGAGCGTCGCCGTAGTAGGGACGACATCCGCCGGCCGAATCGCCTCAGAAAGAAACTAGATAGTTGTGTGGCGTTCACCGTACTGCTGTGTATCGTAACGGGTCGTTGTTTTTACTTAGATTTTGAGTCTACTCGTTATTTACTAATTAAGATTTTTGATATTATAAACGAATTGTTCATATTTTATGCCCGAAGTTAACACAAGTAACTGTCTTGATCCTTGACTACTAGATCAAGAAAATGATTCTAATTTATAATTTTTAACTTTCATTTTTTTCATTTTACCTGATATTTTTACTTCATAAAAACTATAAAATATGATTTTATAAGTTAATTTTGACGAATAATACAACTTAACATTTTTTCGTATTGTAAAGGAGCGATTTTCAGTTGTTGTACAAATGTATTCTTTAGTTACACTCATAATACATTTGAATTCCTTCTTCAAACCATTCTGGTACATTTGTACTGTCTTTTATGGCTTATCATAATTATTATTTATTATCATCTGTTATCTATGTTTTGCAGTTCTACATTCGTTTTTGTATTTAAGTTTCAATTGTAAATTCCTTTCATGTATTTTGTATAGAAATGAAGTTTGTCTGTTAGTTTATGTTTTGATAGTTTCCTTTTCTGAATTACTCAGTGTTGTCCACGTACTAGTTGTTATATAAAAATTGTCGTTCTCCTTATGGTATCTAGTAGTGACATTTTGTCCTCCAACCATTATACATATTTAACTTACTATTTTTTTTTAGATGGCTGTACACCAGATATACTCAGGACATATTGAAACATGAATTACCATTTCTACCACATGGGAAAGTTTCAACATCCTACGTTGAAAATGGACTGGACGATCCTGATAATAATAATAGTTTTATGCATAGTACGAGTAATGGATATTGAATATAATTGATAGTCAATTAATAGTAGTGTAACAAAAAGTTAGTGTCATGAAATCCAGACCATTAGATTAAGTATATGATTCTTATTTAACATTACCAACTTCAATATATATCATATAAGCTGATACTTCATAAACACTATAAAACATGTTTTTATATGATAATTTTGACTCATATTTTAAATTCATATTTTTAACTGCTTATAAAACAGTGAATTCTCAAGTTAGTGTCATGAAAGTCAGACCATTAGATTAAGAAAATTATTCTAATTTACCTTTATTAACTAGCATACATTTCATTTAAGCTGATACTTCAATAACGCTATAAAACATGATTTTATATGATAATTTTGACGAATATTAAAAATTCATTTTTTTAACTGTTTATAAAATAAACAATTCTCAAGTTAATCTCTTGAAACCTGGACCACTTTATTAAGAAAATGATTCTAATTTACCATTATTAACTTCTATAGATATTATGTAAGCTAATTCTTCATAAACACTAAAAAACATGCTTTTTTATGATAATTTTGACGAATATTAAAAATTCATTTTTTTAACTGTTTATAAAACACACAATTCTCATGTTAATCTCTTGAAACCTGGACCACTTTATTAAGAAAATGATTCTAATTTACCATTAAAAACTAGCATACATTTCATTCAAGCTGATACTTCAATAATGCTATAAAACATGATTTTATATGATTATTTTGACGAATATTAAAAATTCATTTTTTTAACTGTTTATAAAACACACAATTCTCATGTTAATCTCTTGAAACCTGGACCACTTTTTTAAGAAATTGATTCTAATTTACCATTAAAAACTAGCATACATTTCATTTAAGCTGATACTTCAATAATGCTATAAAACATGATTTTATATTATAATTTTGACGAATATTAAAAATTCATTTTTTTAACTGTTTATAAAATAAACAATTCTCAAGTTAATCTCTTGAAACCTGGACCACTTTATTAAGAAAATGATTCTAATTTACCATTATTAACTTCTATAGATATTATGTAAGCTGATTCTTCATAAACACTAAAAAACATGCTTTTTTATGATAATTTTGACGAATATTAAATATTCATTTTTTTAACTGCTTATAAAACAGTGAATTCTCAAGTTAGTGTCATGAAAGTCAGACCGTTAGATTAAGAAAATTATTCTAATTTACCATTATTAACTAGCATACATTTCATTTAAGCTGATAATTCAATAACGCTATAAAACATGATTTTATATGATAATTTTGACGAATATTAAAAATTCATTTTTTTAACTGTTTATAAAACACTCAATTCTCAAGTTAATCTCTTGAAACCTGGACCACTATATTAAGAAAATGATTCTAATTTACCATTATTAATTTGCATACATTTCATTTAAGCTGATGCTTCATAAACACTATAAGACATGTTTTAATATGATTATTTTGACTCGTATTTTATATTCATATTTTTAACTGCCTATAAAATACTAAATTCTCAAGTTATTCTTTAACAATTATACATTATTAACTTACTACAATTTTTCAGATTGACGTATGTCAGATCACTCAAGGCATGCAGAAACATGAATTCACATTTCTACCACTTAAGAAAGTATCAACATCCTATGCTGAAAATGGACTAGAAGATACTGCTAATAATATTGGGTTTATGTAATGTGCGTGTAAGGGTTATTGAATATAATTGATAGTAAATTAATGGCAGTGAAACAATTGAGATTCGTTAATAATCTGAATAAAATTTTAGTTAACACCTTTGACTTGTAATTTTCATTCATAAGAGTTACCATTATTAACTTGCATACATTTCATTTGAGCTGATGCTTCATAAACACTATAAGACATGTTTTTATATGATTATTTTGACTCGAATTTTAAATTCATATTATTATCTGCTTATAAAACACACAATTCTCAAGTTAATCTCTTGAAACCTGGACCACTATATTAAGAAAATGATTCTAATTTACTATTATTACCTTCTATAGATATTATGTATGCTGAATCTTCATAAACACTATAAAACATTATTTTATATGATAATTTTGACGAATACTAAAAATTCATTTTTTTAACTGTTTATAAAACACACAATTCTCAAGTTAATCTCTTGAAACCTGGACCACTATATTAAGAAAATGATTCTAATTTACTATTATTACCTTCTATAGATATTATGTATGCTGAATCTTCATAAACACTATAAAACATTATTTTATATGATAATCTTTACGAATATTAAAAATTCAAATTATTATCTGCTTATAAAACACTCAATTCTTAAGTTAGTGTCTTGAAATCCAGACCATTATATTAAGTAAATGATTCTTTTTTACTATTATTAACGTCTATAGATATTATGTTAGCTGATTCTTCATAATCACTATAAAACATGATTTTGTATGATAATTTTGACGAATATTAAAAATTCAATTTTTTAACTGTTTATAAAACACTCAATTCTCAAGTTAATCTCTTGAAACCTTGACCACTATATTAAGAAAATGATTCTAATTTACTATTATTAACTTCTATAGATATTATGTTAGCTGATTCTTCATAAATACTATAACACATGTTTTTATATGATAAGTTTGAGAAATATTATGAATTCCTATTTTAATCTGCTTATAAAACAGTCAAATATTAAATGTATACACCAACAGAGGGCGTGAGCGTCGCCGTAGTAGGGACGACATCCGCCGGCCGAATCGCCTCAGAAAGAAACTAGATAGTTGTGTGGCGTTCACCGTACTGCTGTGTATCGTAACGGGTCGTTGTTTTTACTTAGATTTTGAGTCTACTCGTTATTTACTAATTAAGATTTTTGATATTATAAACGAATTGTTCATATTTTATGCCCGAAGTTAACACAAGTAACTGTCTTGATCCTTGACTACTAGATCAAGAAAATGATTCTAATTTATAATTTTTAACTTTCATTTTTTTCATTTTACCTGATATTTTTACTTCATAAAAACTATAAAATATGATTTTATAAGTTAATTTTGACGAATAATACAACTTAACATTTTTTCGTATTGTAAAGGAGCGATTTTCAGTTGTTGTACAAATGTATTCTTTAGTTACACTCATAATACATTTGAATTCCTTCTTCAAACCATTCTGGTACATTTGTACTGTCTTTTATGGCTTATCATAATTATTATTTATTATCATCTGTTATCTATGTTTTGCAGTTCTACATTCGTTTTTGTATTTAAGTTTCAATTGTAAATTCCTTTCATGTATTTTGTATAGAAATGAAGTTTGTCTGTTAGTTTATGTTTTGATAGTTTCCTTTTCTGAATTACTCAGTGTTGTCCACGTACTAGTTGTTATATAAAAATTGTCGTTCTCCTTATGGTATCTAGTAGTGACATTTTGTCCTCCAACCATTATACATATTTAACTTACTATTTTTTTTTAGATGGCTGTACACCAGATATACTCAGGACATATTGAAACATGAATTACCATTTCTACCACATGGGAAAGTTTCAACATCCTACGTTGAAAATGGACTGGACGATCCTGATAATAATAATAGTTTTATGCATAGTACGAGTAATGGATATTGAATATAATTGATAGTCAATTAATAGTAGTGTAACAAAAAGTTAGTGTCATGAAATCCAGACCATTAGATTAAGTATATGATTCTTATTTAACATTACCAACTTCAATATATATCATATAAGCTGATACTTCATAAACACTATAAAACATGTTTTTATATGATAATTTTGACTCATATTTTAAATTCATATTTTTAACTGCTTATAAAACAGTGAATTCTCAAGTTAGTGTCATGAAAGTCAGACCATTAGATTAAGAAAATTATTCTAATTTACCTTTATTAACTAGCATACATTTCATTTAAGCTGATACTTCAATAACGCTATAAAACATGATTTTATATGATAATTTTGACGAATATTAAAAATTCATTTTTTTAACTGTTTATAAAATAAACAATTCTCAAGTTAATCTCTTGAAACCTGGACCACTTTATTAAGAAAATGATTCTAATTTACCATTATTAACTTCTATAGATATTATGTAAGCTAATTCTTCATAAACACTAAAAAACATGCTTTTTTATGATAATTTTGACGAATATTAAAAATTCATTTTTTTAACTGTTTATAAAACACACAATTCTCATGTTAATCTCTTGAAACCTGGACCACTTTATTAAGAAAATGATTCTAATTTACCATTAAAAACTAGCATACATTTCATTCAAGCTGATACTTCAATAATGCTATAAAACATGATTTTATATGATTATTTTGACGAATATTAAAAATTCATTTTTTTAACTGTTTATAAAACACACAATTCTCATGTTAATCTCTTGAAACCTGGACCACTTTTTTAAGAAATTGATTCTAATTTACCATTAAAAACTAGCATACATTTCATTTAAGCTGATACTTCAATAATGCTATAAAACATGATTTTATATTATAATTTTGACGAATATTAAAAATTCATTTTTTTAACTGTTTATAAAATAAACAATTCTCAAGTTAATCTCTTGAAACCTGGACCACTTTATTAAGAAAATGATTCTAATTTACCATTATTAACTTCTATAGATATTATGTAAGCTGATTCTTCATAAACACTAAAAAACATGCTTTTTTATGATAATTTTGACGAATATTAAATATTCATTTTTTTAACTGCTTATAAAACAGTAAATTCTCAAGTTAGTGTCATGAAAGTCAGACCGTTAGATTAAGAAAATTATTCTAATTTACCATTATTAACTAGCATACATTTCATTTAAGCTGATAATTCAATAACGCTATAAAACATGATTTTATATGATAATTTTGACGAATATTAAAAATTCATTTTTTTAACTGTTTATAAAACACTCAATTCTCAAGTTAATCTCTTGAAACCTGGACCACTATATTAAGAAAATGATTCTAATTTACCATTATTAATTTGCATACATTTCATTTAAGCTGATGCTTCATAAACACTATAAGACATGTTTTAATATGATTATTTTGACTCGTATTTTATATTCATATTTTTAACTGCCTATAAAATACTAAATTCTCAAGTTATTCTTTAACAATTATACATTATTAACTTACTACAATTTTTCAGATTGACGTATGTCAGATCACTCAAGGCATGCAGAAACATGAATTCACATTTCTACCACTTAAGAAAGTATCAACATCCTATGCTGAAAATGGACTAGAAGATACTGCTAATAATATTGGGTTTATGTAATGTGCGTGTAAGGGTTATTGAATATAATTGATAGTAAATTAATGGCAGTGAAACAATTGAGATTCGTTAATAATCTGAATAAAATTTTAGTTAACACCTTTGACTTGTAATTTTCATTCATAAGAGTTACCATTATTAACTTGCATACATTTCATTTGAGCTGATGCTTCATAAACACTATAAGACATGTTTTTATATGATTATTTTGACTCGAATTTTAAATTCATATTATTATCTGCTTATAAAACACACAATTCTCAAGTTAATCTCTTGAAACCTGGACCACTATATTAAGAAAATGATTCTAATTTACTATTATTACCTTCTATAGATATTATGTATGCTGAATCTTCATAAACACTATAAAACATTATTTTATATGATAATTTTGACGAATACTAAAAATTCATTTTTTTAACTGTTTATAAAACACACAATTCTCAAGTTAATCTCTTGAAACCTGGACCACTATATTAAGAAAATGATTCTAATTTACTATTATTACCTTCTATAGATATTATGTATGCTGAATCTTCATAAACACTATAAAACATTATTTTATATGATAATCTTTACGAATATTAAAAATTCAAATTATTATCTGCTTATAAAACACTCAATTCTTAAGTTAGTGTCTTGAAATCCAGACCATTATATTAAGTAAATGATTCTTTTTTACTATTATTAACGTCTATAGATATTATGTTAGCTGATTCTTCATAATCACTATAAAACATGATTTTGTATGATAATTTTGACGAATATTAAAAATTCAATTTTTTAACTGTTTATAAAACACTCAATTCTCAAGTTAATCTCTTGAAACCTTGACCACTATATTAAGAAAATGATTCTAATTTACTATTATTAACTTCTATAGATATTATGTTAGCTGATTCTTCATAAATACTATAACACATGTTTTTATATGATAAGTTTGAGAAATATTATGAATTCCTATTTTAATCTGCTTATAAAACAGTCAAATATTAAATGTATACACCAACAGAGGGCGTGAGCGTCGCCGTAGTAGTGACGACATCCGCCGGCCGAATCGCCTCAGAAAGAAACTAGATAGTTGTGTGGCGTTCACCGTACTGCTGTGTATCGTAACGGGTCGTTGTTTTTACTTAGATTTTGAGTCTACTCGTTATTTACTAATTAAGATTTTTGATATTATAAACGAATTGTTCATATTTTATGCCCGAAGTTAACACAAGTAACTGTCTTGATCCTTGACTACTAGATCAAGAAAATGATTCTAATTTATAATTTTTAACTTTCATTTTTTTCATTTTACCTGATATTTTTACTTCATAAAAACTATAAAATATGATTTTATAAGTTAATTTTGACGAATAATACAACTTAACATTTTTTCGTATTGTAAAGGAGCGATTTTCAGTTGTTGTACAAATGTATTCTTTAGTTACACTCATAATACATTTGAATTCCTTCTTCAAACCATTCTGGTACATTTGTACTGTCTTTTATGGCTTATCATAATTATTATTTATTATCATCTGTTATCTATGTTTTGCAGTTCTACATTCGTTTTTGTATTTAAGTTTCAATTGTAAATTCCTTTCATGTATTTTGTATAGAAATGAAGTTTGTCTGTTAGTTTATGTTTTGATAGTTTCCTTTTCTGAATTACTCAGTGTTGTCCACGTACTAGTTGTTATATAAAAATTGTCGTTCTCCTTATGGTATCTAGTAGTGACATTTTGTCCTCCAACCATTATACATATTTAACTTACTATTTTTTTTTAGATGGCTGTACACCAGATATACTCAGGACATATTGAAACATGAATTACCATTTCTACCACATGGGAAAGTTTCAACATCCTACGTTGAAAATGGACTGGACGATCCTGATAATAATAATAGTTTTATGCATAGTACGAGTAATGGATATTGAATATAATTGATAGTCAATTAATAGTAGTGTAACAAAAAGTTAGTGTCATGAAATCCAGACCATTAGATTAAGTATATGATTCTTATTTAACATTACCAACTTCAATATATATCATATAAGCTGATACTTCATAAACACTATAAAACATGTTTTTATATGATAATTTTGACTCATATTTTAAATTCATATTTTTAACTGCTTATAAAACAGTGAATTCTCAAGTTAGTGTCATGAAAGTCAGACCATTAGATTAAGAAAATTATTCTAATTTACCTTTATTAACTAGCATACATTTCATTTAAGCTGATACTTCAATAACGCTATAAAACATGATTTTATATGATAATTTTGACGAATATTAAAAATTCATTTTTTTAACTGTTTATAAAATAAACAATTCTCAAGTTAATCTCTTGAAACCTGGACCACTTTATTAAGAAAATGATTCTAATTTACCATTATTAACTTCTATAGATATTATGTAAGCTAATTCTTCATAAACACTAAAAAACATGCTTTTTTATGATAATTTTGACGAATATTAAAAATTCATTTTTTTAACTGTTTATAAAACACACAATTCTCATGTTAATCTCTTGAAACCTGGACCACTTTATTAAGAAAATGATTCTAATTTACCATTAAAAACTAGCATACATTTCATTCAAGCTGATACTTCAATAATGCTATAAAACATGATTTTATATGATTATTTTGACGAATATTAAAAATTCATTTTTTTAACTGTTTATAAAACACACAATTCTCATGTTAATCTCTTGAAACCTGGACCACTTTTTTAAGAAATTGATTCTAATTTACCATTAAAAACTAGCATACATTTCATTTAAGCTGATACTTCAATAATGCTATAAAACATGATTTTATATTATAATTTTGACGAATATTAAAAATTCATTTTTTTAACTGTTTATAAAATAAACAATTCTCAAGTTAATCTCTTGAAACCTGGACCACTTTATTAAGAAAATGATTCTAATTTACCATTATTAACTTCTATAGATATTATGTAAGCTGATTCTTCATAAACACTAAAAAACATGCTTTTTTATGATAATTTTGACGAATATTAAATATTCATTTTTTTAACTGCTTATAAAACAGTGAATTCTCAAGTTAGTGTCATGAAAGTCAGACCGTTAGATTAAGAAAATTATTCTAATTTACCATTATTAACTAGCATACATTTCATTTAAGCTGATAATTCAATAACGCTATAAAACATGATTTTATATGATAATTTTGACGAATATTAAAAATTCATTTTTTTAACTGTTTATAAAACACTCAATTCTCAAGTTAATCTCTTGAAACCTGGACCACTATATTAAGAAAATGATTCTAATTTACCATTATTAATTTGCATACATTTCATTTAAGCTGATGCTTCATAAACACTATAAGACATGTTTTAATATGATTATTTTGACTCGTATTTTATATTCATATTTTTAACTGCCTATAAAATACTAAATTCTCAAGTTATTCTTTAACAATTATACATTATTAACTTACTACAATTTTTCAGATTGACGTATGTCAGATCACTCAAGGCATGCAGAAACATGAATTCACATTTCTACCACTTAAGAAAGTATCAACATCCTATGCTGAAAATGGACTAGAAGATACTGCTAATAATATTGGGTTTATGTAATGTGCGTGTAAGGGTTATTGAATATAATTGATAGTAAATTAATGGCAGTGAAACAATTGAGATTCGTTAATAATCTGAATAAAATTTTAGTTAACACCTTTGACTTGTAATTTTCATTCATAAGAGTTACCATTATTAACTTGCATACATTTCATTTGAGCTGATGCTTCATAAACACTATAAGACATGTTTTTATATGATTATTTTGACTCGAATTTTAAATTCATATTATTATCTGCTTATAAAACACACAATTCTCAAGTTAATCTCTTGAAACCTGGACCACTATATTAAGAAAATGATTCTAATTTACTATTATTACCTTCTATAGATATTATGTATGCTGAATCTTCATAAACACTATAAAACATTATTTTATATGATAATTTTGACGAATACTAAAAATTCATTTTTTTAACTGTTTATAAAACACACAATTCTCAAGTTAATCTCTTGAAACCTGGACCACTATATTAAGAAAATGATTCTAATTTACTATTATTACCTTCTATAGATATTATGTATGCTGAATCTTCATAAACACTATAAAACATTATTTTATATGATAATCTTTACGAATATTAAAAATTCAAATTATTATCTGCTTATAAAACACTCAATTCTTAAGTTAGTGTCTTGAAATCCAGACCATTATATTAAGTAAATGATTCTTTTTTACTATTATTAACGTCTATAGATATTATGTTAGCTGATTCTTCATAATCACTATAAAACATGATTTTGTATGATAATTTTGACGAATATTAAAAATTCAATTTTTTAACTGTTTATAAAACACTCAATTCTCAAGTTAATCTCTTGAAACCTTGACCACTATATTAAGAAAATGATTCTAATTTACTATTATTAACTTCTATAGATATTATGTTAGCTGATTCTTCATAAATACTATAACACATGTTTTTATATGATAAGTTTGAGAAATATTATGAATTCCTATTTTAATCTGCTTATAAAACAGTCAAATATTAAATGTATACACCAACAGAGGGCGTGAGCGTCGCCGTAGTAGGGACGACATCCGCCGGCCGAATCGCCTCAGAAAGAAACTAGATAGTTGTGTGGCGTTCACCGTACTGCTGTGTATCGTAACGGGTCGTTGTTTTTACTTAGATTTTGAGTCTACTCGTTATTTACTAATTAAGATTTTTGATATTATAAACGAATTGTTCATATTTTATGCCCGAAGTTAACACAAGTAACTGTCTTGATCCTTGACTACTAGATCAAGAAAATGATTCTAATTTATAATTTTTAACTTTCATTTTTTTCATTTTACCTGATATTTTTACTTCATAAAAACTATAAAATATGATTTTATAAGTTAATTTTGACGAATAATACAACTTAACATTTTTTCGTATTGTAAAGGAGCGATTTTCAGTTGTTGTACAAATGTATTCTTTAGTTACACTCATAATACATTTGAATTCCTTCTTCAAACCATTCTGGTACATTTGTACTGTCTTTTATGGCTTATCATAATTATTATTTATTATCATCTGTTATCTATGTTTTGCAGTTCTACATTCGTTTTTGTATTTAAGTTTCAATTGTAAATTCCTTTCATGTATTTTGTATAGAAATGAAGTTTGTCTGTTAGTTTATGTTTTGATAGTTTCCTTTTCTGAATTACTCAGTGTTGTCCACGTACTAGTTGTTATATAAAAATTGTCGTTCTCCTTATGGTATCTAGTAGTGACATTTTGTCCTCCAACCATTATACATATTTAACTTACTATTTTTTTTTAGATGGCTGTACACCAGATATACTCAGGACATATTGAAACATGAATTACCATTTCTACCACATGGGAAAGTTTCAACATCCTACGTTGAAAATGGACTGGACGATCCTGATAATAATAATAGTTTTATGCATAGTACGAGTAATGGATATTGAATATAATTGATAGTCAATTAATAGTAGTGTAACAAAAAGTTAGTGTCATGAAATCCAGACCATTAGATTAAGTATATGATTCTTATTTAACATTACCAACTTCAATATATATCATATAAGCTGATACTTCATAAACACTATAAAACATGTTTTTATATGATAATTTTGACTCATATTTTAAATTCATATTTTTAACTGCTTATAAAACAGTGAATTCTCAAGTTAGTGTCATGAAAGTCAGACCATTAGATTAAGAAAATTATTCTAATTTACCTTTATTAACTAGCATACATTTCATTTAAGCTGATACTTCAATAACGCTATAAAACATGATTTTATATGATAATTTTGACGAATATTAAAAATTCATTTTTTTAACTGTTTATAAAATAAACAATTCTCAAGTTAATCTCTTGAAACCTGGACCACTTTATTAAGAAAATGATTCTAATTTACCATTATTAACTTCTATAGATATTATGTAAGCTAATTCTTCATAAACACTAAAAAACATGCTTTTTTATGATAATTTTGACGAATATTAAAAATTCATTTTTTTAACTGTTTATAAAACACACAATTCTCATGTTAATCTCTTGAAACCTGGACCACTTTATTAAGAAAATGATTCTAATTTACCATTAAAAACTAGCATACATTTCATTCAAGCTGATACTTCAATAATGCTATAAAACATGATTTTATATGATTATTTTGACGAATATTAAAAATTCATTTTTTTAACTGTTTATAAAACACACAATTCTCATGTTAATCTCTTGAAACCTGGACCACTTTTTTAAGAAATTGATTCTAATTTACCATTAAAAACTAGCATACATTTCATTTAAGCTGATACTTCAATAATGCTATAAAACATGATTTTATATTATAATTTTGACGAATATTAAAAATTCATTTTTTTAACTGTTTATAAAATAAACAATTCTCAAGTTAATCTCTTGAAACCTGGACCACTTTATTAAGAAAATGATTCTAATTTACCATTATTAACTTCTATAGATATTATGTAAGCTGATTCTTCATAAACACTAAAAAACATGCTTTTTTATGATAATTTTGACGAATATTAAATATTCATTTTTTTAACTGCTTATAAAACAGTGAATTCTCAAGTTAGTGTCATGAAAGTCAGACCGTTAGATTAAGAAAATTATTCTAATTTACCATTATTAACTAGCATACATTTCATTTAAGCTGATAATTCAATAACGCTATAAAACATGATTTTATATGATAATTTTGACGAATATTAAAAATTCATTTTTTTAACTGTTTATAAAACACTCAATTCTCAAGTTAATCTCTTGAAACCTGGACCACTATATTAAGAAAATGATTCTAATTTACCATTATTAATTTGCATACATTTCATTTAAGCTGATGCTTCATAAACACTATAAGACATGTTTTAATATGATTATTTTGACTCGTATTTTATATTCATATTTTTAACTGCCTATAAAATACTAAATTCTCAAGTTATTCTTTAACAATTATACATTATTAACTTACTACAATTTTTCAGATTGACGTATGTCAGATCACTCAAGGCATGCAGAAACATGAATTCACATTTCTACCACTTAAGAAAGTATCAACATCCTATGCTGAAAATGGACTAGAAGATACTGCTAATAATATTGGGTTTATGTAATGTGCGTGTAAGGGTTATTGAATATAATTGATAGTAAATTAATGGCAGTGAAACAATTGAGATTCGTTAATAATCTGAATAAAATTTTAGTTAACACCTTTGACTTGTAATTTTCATTCATAAGAGTTACCATTATTAACTTGCATACATTTCATTTGAGCTGATGCTTCATAAACACTATAAGACATGTTTTTATATGATTATTTTGACTCGAATTTTAAATTCATATTATTATCTGCTTATAAAACACACAATTCTCAAGTTAATCTCTTGAAACCTGGACCACTATATTAAGAAAATGATTCTAATTTACTATTATTACCTTCTATAGATATTATGTATGCTGAATCTTCATAAACACTATAAAACATTATTTTATATGATAATTTTGACGAATACTAAAAATTCATTTTTTTAACTGTTTATAAAACACACAATTCTCAAGTTAATCTCTTGAAACCTGGACCACTATATTAAGAAAATGATTCTAATTTACTATTATTACCTTCTATAGATATTATGTATGCTGAATCTTCATAAACACTATAAAACATTATTTTATATGATAATCTTTACGAATATTAAAAATTCAAATTATTATCTGCTTATAAAACACTCAATTCTTAAGTTAGTGTCTTGAAATCCAGACCATTATATTAAGTAAATGATTCTTTTTTACTATTATTAACGTCTATAGATATTATGTTAGCTGATTCTTCATAATCACTATAAAACATGATTTTGTATGATAATTTTGACGAATATTAAAAATTCAATTTTTTAACTGTTTATAAAACACTCAATTCTCAAGTTAATCTCTTGAAACCTTGACCACTATATTAAGAAAATGATTCTAATTTACTATTATTAACTTCTATAGATATTATGTTAGCTGATTCTTCATAAATACTATAACACATGTTTTTATATGATAAGTTTGAGAAATATTATGAATTCCTATTTTAATCTGCTTATAAAACAGTCAAATATTAAATGTATACACCAACAGAGGGCGTGAGCGTCGCCGTAGTAGGGACGACATCCGCCGGCCGAATCGCCTCAGAAAGAAACTAGATAGTTGTGTGGCGTTCACCGTACTGCTGTGTATCGTAACGGGTCGTTGTTTTTACTTAGATTTTGAGTCTACTCGTTATTTACTAATTAAGATTTTTGATATTATAAACGAATTGTTCATATTTTATGCCCGAAGTTAACACAAGTAACTGTCTTGATCCTTGACTACTAGATCAAGAAAATGATTCTAATTTATAATTTTTAACTTTCATTTTTTTCATTTTACCTGATATTTTTACTTCATAAAAACTATAAAATATGATTTTATAAGTTAATTTTGACGAATAATACAACTTAACATTTTTTCGTATTGTAAAGGAGCGATTTTCAGTTGTTGTACAAATGTATTCTTTAGTTACACTCATAATACATTTGAATTCCTTCTTCAAACCATTCTGGTACATTTGTACTGTCTTTTATGGCTTATCATAATTATTATTTATTATCATCTGTTATCTATGTTTTGCAGTTCTACATTCGTTTTTGTATTTAAGTTTCAATTGTAAATTCCTTTCATGTATTTTGTATAGAAATGAAGTTTGTCTGTTAGTTTATGTTTTGATAGTTTCCTTTTCTGAATTACTCAGTGTTGTCCACGTACTAGTTGTTATATAAAAATTGTCGTTCTCCTTATGGTATCTAGTAGTGACATTTTGTCCTCCAACCATTATACATATTTAACTTACTATTTTTTTTTAGATGGCTGTACACCAGATATACTCAGGACATATTGAAACATGAATTACCATTTCTACCACATGGGAAAGTTTCAACATCCTACGTTGAAAATGGACTGGACGATCCTGATAATAATAATAGTTTTATGCATAGTACGAGTAATGGATATTGAATATAATTGATAGTCAATTAATAGTAGTGTAACAAAAAGTTAGTGTCATGAAATCCAGACCATTAGATTAAGTATATGATTCTTATTTAACATTACCAACTTCAATATATATCATATAAGCTGATACTTCATAAACACTATAAAACATGTTTTTATATGATAATTTTGACTCATATTTTAAATTCATATTTTTAACTGCTTATAAAACAGTGAATTCTCAAGTTAGTGTCATGAAAGTCAGACCATTAGATTAAGAAAATTATTCTAATTTACCTTTATTAACTAGCATACATTTCATTTAAGCTGATACTTCAATAACGCTATAAAACATGATTTTATATGATAATTTTGACGAATATTAAAAATTCATTTTTTTAACTGTTTATAAAATAAACAATTCTCAAGTTAATCTCTTGAAACCTGGACCACTTTATTAAGAAAATGATTCTAATTTACCATTATTAACTTCTATAGATATTATGTAAGCTAATTCTTCATAAACACTAAAAAACATGCTTTTTTATGATAATTTTGACGAATATTAAAAATTCATTTTTTTAACTGTTTATAAAACACACAATTCTCATGTTAATCTCTTGAAACCTGGACCACTTTATTAAGAAAATGATTCTAATTTACCATTAAAAACTAGCATACATTTCATTCAAGCTGATACTTCAATAATGCTATAAAACATGATTTTATATGATAATTTTGACGAATATTAAAAATTCATTTCTTTAACTGTTTATAAAACACACAATTCTCATGTTAATATCTTGAAACCTGGACCACTATATTAAGAAAATGATTCTAATTTAAAATTAATAATTTGCATACATTTCATTTAAGCTGATGCTTTATAAACACTATAAAACATGTTTTTATATGATTATTTTGACGAATATTAAAAATTCATTTTTTTAACTGTTTATAAAACACACAATTCTCATGTTAATCTCTTGAAACCTGGACCACTTTTTTAAGAAATTGATTCTAATTTACCATTAAAAACTAGCATACATTTCATTTAAGCTGATACTTCAATAATGCTATAAAACATGATTTTATATTATAATTTTGACGAATATTAAAAATTCATTTTTTTAACTGTTTATAAAATAAACAATTCTCAAGTTAATCTCTTGAAACCTGGACCACTTTATTAAGAAAATGATTCTAATTTACCATTATTAACTTCTATAGATATTATGTAAGCTGATTCTTCATAAACACTAAAAAACATGCTTTTTTTATGATAATTTTGACGAATATTAAAAATTCATTTTTTTAACTGCTTATAAAACAGTGAATTCTCAAGTTAGTGTCATGAAAGTCAGACCGTTAGATTAAGAAAATTATTCTAATTTACCATTATTAACTAGCATACATTTCATTTAAGCTGATAATTCAATAACGCTATAAAACATGATTTTATATGATAATTTTGACGAATATTAAAAATTCATTTTTTTAACTGTTTATAAAACACTCAATTCTCAAGTTAATCTCTTGAAACCTGGACCACTATATTAAGAAAATGATTCTAATTTACCATTATTAATTTGCATACATTTCATTTAAGCTGATGCTTCATAAACACTATAAGACATGTTTTAATATGATTATTTTGACTCGTATTTTATATTCATATTTTTAACTGCCTATAAAATACTAAATTCTCAAGTTATTCTTTAACAATTATACATTATTAACTTACTACAATTTTTCAGATTGACGTATGTCAGATCACTCAAGGCATGCAGAAACATGAATTCACATTTCTACCACTTAAGAAAGTATCAACATCCTATGCTGAAAATGGACTAGAAGATACTGCTAATAATATTGGGTTTATGTAATGTGCGTGTAAGGGTTATTGAATATAATTGATAGTAAATTAATGGCAGTGAAACAATTGAGATTCGTTAATAATCTGAATAAAATTTTAGTTAACACCTTTGACTTGTAATTTTCATTCATAAGAGTTACCATTATTAACTTGCATACATTTCATTTGAGCTGATGCTTCATAAACACTATAAGACATGTTTTTATATGATTATTTTGACTCGAATTTTAAATTCATATTATTATCTGCTTATAAAACACACAATTCTCAAGTTAATCTCTTGAAACCTGGACCACTATATTAAGAAAATGATTCTAATTTACTATTATTACCTTCTATAGATATTATGTATGCTGAATCTTCATAAACACTATAAAACATTATTTTATATGATAATTTTGACGAATACTAAAAATTCATTTTTTTAACTGTTTATAAAACACACAATTCTCAAGTTAATCTCTTGAAACCTGGACCACTATATTAAGAAAATGATTCTAATTTACTATTATTACCTTCTATAGATATTATGTATGCTGAATCTTCATAAACACTATAAAACATTATTTTATATGATAATCTTTACGAATATTAAAAATTCAAATTATTATCTGCTTATAAAACACTCAATTCTTAAGTTAGTGTCTTGAAATCCAGACCATTATATTAAGTAAATGATTCTTTTTTACTATTATTAACGTCTATAGATATTATGTTAGCTGATTCTTCATAATCACTATAAAACATGATTTTGTATGATAATTTTGACGAATATTAAAAATTCAATTTTTTAACTGTTTATAAAACACTCAATTCTCAAGTTAATCTCTTGAAACCTTGACCACTATATTAAGAAAATGATTCTAATTTACTATTATTAACTTCTATAGATATTATGTTAGCTGATTCTTCATAAATACTATAACACATGTTTTTATATGATAAGTTTGAGAAAAATTATGAATTCCTATTTTAATCTGCTTATAAAACAGTCAAATATTAAATGTATACACCAACAGAGGGCGTGAGCGTCGCCGTAGTAGGGACGACATCCGCCGGCCGAATCGCCTCAGAAAGAAACTAGATAGTTGTGTGGCGTTCACCGTACTGCTGTGTATCGTAACGGGTCGTTGTTTTTACTTAGATTTTGAGTCTACTCGTTATTTACTAATTAAGATTTTTGATATTATAAACGAATTGTTCATATTTTATGCCCGAAGTTAACACAAGTAACTGTCTTGATCCTTGACTACTAGATCAAGAAAATGATTCTAATTTATAATTTTTAACTTTCATTTTTTTCATTTTACCTGATATTTTTACTTCATAAAAACTATAAAATATGATTTTATAAGTTAATTTTGACGAATAATACAACTTAACATTTTTTCGTATTGTAAAGGAGCGATTTTCAGTTGTTGTACAAATGTATTCTTTAGTTACACTCATAATACATTTGAATTCCTTCTTCAAACCATTCTGGTACATTTGTACTGTCTTTTATGGCTTATCATAATTATTATTTATTATCATCTGTTATCTATGTTTTGCAGTTCTACATTCGTTTTTGTATTTAAGTTTCAATTGTAAATTCCTTTCATGTATTTTGTATAGAAATGAAGTTTGTCTGTTAGTTTATGTTTTGATAGTTTCCTTTTCTGAATTACTCAGTGTTGTCCACGTACTAGTTGTTATATAAAAATTGTCGTTCTCCTTATGGTATCTAGTAGTGACATTTTGTCCTCCAACCATTATACATATTTAACTTACTATTTTTTTTTAGATGGCTGTACACCAGATATACTCAGGACATATTGAAACATGAATTACCATTTCTACCACATGGGAAAGTTTCAACATCCTACGTTGAAAATGGACTGGACGATCCTGATAATAATAATAGTTTTATGCATAGTACGAGTAATGGATATTGAATATAATTGATAGTCAATTAATAGTAGTGTAACAAAAAGTTAGTGTCATGAAATCCAGACCATTAGATTAAGTATATGATTCTTATTTAACATTACCAACTTCAATATATATCATATAAGCTGATACTTCATAAACACTATAAAACATGTTTTTATATGATAATTTTGACTCATATTTTAAATTCATATTTTTAACTGCTTATAAAACAGTGAATTCTCAAGTTAGTGTCATGAAAGTCAGACCATTAGATTAAGAAAATTATTCTAATTTACCTTTATTAACTAGCATACATTTCATTTAAGCTGATACTTCAATAACGCTATAAAACATGATTTTATATGATAATTTTGACGAATATTAAAAATTCATTTTTTTAACTGTTTATAAAATAAACAATTCTCAAGTTAATCTCTTGAAACCTGGACCACTTTATTAAGAAAATGATTCTAATTTACCATTATTAACTTCTATAGATATTATGTAAGCTAATTCTTCATAAACACTAAAAAACATGCTTTTTTATGATAATTTTGACGAATATTAAAAATTCATTTTTTTAACTGCTTATAAAACAGTGAATTCTCAAGTTAGTGTCATGAAAGTCAGACCGTTAGATTAAGAAAATTATTCTAATTTACCATTATTAACTAGCATACATTTCATTTAAGCTGATAATTCAATAACGCTATAAAACATGATTTTATATGATAATTTTGACGAATATTAAAAATTCATTTTTTTAACTGTTTATAAAACACTCAATTCTCAAGTTAATCTCTTGAAACCTGGACCACTATATTAAGAAAATGATTCTAATTTACCATTATTAATTTGCATACATTTCATTTAAGCTGATGCTTCATAAACACTATAAGACATGTTTTAATATGATTATTTTGACTCGTATTTTATATTCATATTTTTAACTGCCTATAAAATACTAAATTCTCAAGTTATTCTTTAACAATTATACATTATTAACTTACTACAATTTTTCAGATTGACGTATGTCAGATCACTCAAGGCATGCAGAAACATGAATTCACATTTCTACCACTTAAGAAAGTATCAACATCCTATGCTGAAAATGGACTAGAAGATACTGCTAATAATATTGGGTTTATGTAATGTGCGTGTAAGGGTTATTGAATATAATTGATAGTAAATTAATGGCAGTGAAACAATTGAGATTCGTTAATAATCTGAATAAAATTTTAGTTAACACCTTTGACTTGTAATTTTCATTCATAAGAGTTACCATTATTAACTTGCATACATTTCATTTGAGCTGATGCTTCATAAACACTATAAGACATGTTTTTATATGATTATTTTGACTCGAATTTTAAATTCATATTATTATCTGCTTATAAAACACACAATTCTCAAGTTAATCTCTTGAAACCTGGACCACTATATTAAGAAAATGATTCTAATTTACTATTATTACCTTCTATAGATATTATGTATGCTGAATCTTCATAAACACTATAAAACATTATTTTATATGATAATTTTGACGAATACTAAAAATTCATTTTTTTAACTGTTTATAAAACACACAATTCTCAAGTTAATCTCTTGAAACCTGGACCACTATATTAAGAAAATGATTCTAATTTACTATTATTACCTTCTATAGATATTATGTATGCTGAATCTTCATAAACACTATAAAACATTATTTTATATGATAATCTTTACGAATATTAAAAATTCAAATTATTATCTGCTTATAAAACACTCAATTCTTAAGTTAGTGTCTTGAAATCCAGACCATTATATTAAGTAAATGATTCTTTTTTACTATTATTAACGTCTATAGATATTATGTTAGCTGATTCTTCATAATCACTATAAAACATGATTTTGTATGATAATTTTGACGAATATTAAAAATTCAATTTTTTAACTGTTTATAAAACACTCAATTCTCAAGTTAATCTCTTGAAACCTTGACCACTATATTAAGAAAATGATTCTAATTTACTATTATTAACTTCTATAGATATTATGTTAGCTGATTCTTCATAAATACTATAACACATGTTTTTATATGATAAGTTTGAGAAATATTATGAATTCCTATTTTAATCTGCTTATAAAACAGTCAAATATTAAATGTATACACCAACAGAGGGCGTGAGCGTCGCCGTAGTAGGGACGACATCCGCCGGCCGAATCGCCTCAGAAAGAAACTAGATAGTTGTGTGGCGTTCACCGTACTGCTGTGTATCGTAACGGGTCGTTGTTTTTACTTAGATTTTGAGTCTACTCGTTATTTACTAATTAAGATTTTTGATATTATAAACGAATTGTTCATATTTTATGCCCGAAGTTAACACAAGTAACTGTCTTGATCCTTGACTACTAGATCAAGAAAATGATTCTAATTTATAATTTTTAACTTTCATTTTTTTCATTTTACCTGATATTTTTACTTCATAAAAACTATAAAATATGATTTTATAAGTTAATTTTGACGAATAATACAACTTAACATTTTTTCGTATTGTAAAGGAGCGATTTTCAGTTGTTGTACAAATGTATTCTTTAGTTACACTCATAATACATTTGAATTCCTTCTTCAAACCATTCTGGTACATTTGTACTGTCTTTTATGGCTTATCATAATTATTATTTATTATCATCTGTTATCTATGTTTTGCAGTTCTACATTCGTTTTTGTATTTAAGTTTCAATTGTAAATTCCTTTCATGTATTTTGTATAGAAATGAAGTTTGTCTGTTAGTTTATGTTTTGATAGTTTCCTTTTCTGAATTACTCAGTGTTGTCCACGTACTAGTTGTTATATAAAAATTGTCGTTCTCCTTATGGTATCTAGTAGTGACATTTTGTCCTCCAACCATTATACATATTTAACTTACTATTTTTTTTTAGATGGCTGTACACCAGATATACTCAGGACATATTGAAACATGAATTACCATTTCTACCACATGGGAAAGTTTCAACATCCTACGTTGAAAATGGACTGGACGATCCTGATAATAATAATAGTTTTATGCATAGTACGAGTAATGGATATTGAATATAATTGATAGTCAATTAATAGTAGTGTAACAAAAAGTTAGTGTCATGAAATCCAGACCATTAGATTAAGTATATGATTCTTATTTAACATTACCAACTTCAATATATATCATATAAGCTGATACTTCATAAACACTATAAAACATGTTTTTATATGATAATTTTGACTCATATTTTAAATTCATATTTTTAACTGCTTATAAAACAGTGAATTCTCAAGTTAGTGTCATGAAAGTCAGACCATTAGATTAAGAAAATTATTCTAATTTACCTTTATTAACTAGCATACATTTCATTTAAGCTGATACTTCAATAACGCTATAAAACATGATTTTATATGATAATTTTGACGAATATTAAAAATTCATTTTTTTAACTGTTTATAAAATAAACAATTCTCAAGTTAATCTCTTGAAACCTGGACCACTTTATTAAGAAAATGATTCTAATTTACCATTATTAACTTCTATAGATATTATGTAAGCTAATTCTTCATAAACACTAAAAAACATGCTTTTTTATGATAATTTTGACGAATATTAAAAATTCATTTTTTTAACTGTTTATAAAACACACAATTCTCATGTTAATCTCTTGAAACCTGGACCACTTTATTAAGAAAATGATTCTAATTTACCATTAAAAACTAGCATACATTTCATTTAAGCTGATGCTTTATAAACACTATAAAACATGTTTTTATATGATTATTTTGACGAATATTAAAAATTCATTTTTTTAACTGTTTATAAAACACACAATTCTCATGTTAATCTCTTGAAACCTGGACCACTTTTTTAAGAAATTGATTCTAATTTACCATTTAAAACTAGCATACATTTCATTTAAGCTGATACTTCAATAATGCTATAAAACATGATTTTATATTATAATTTTGACGAATATTAAAAATTCATTTTTTTAACTGTTTATAAAATAAACAATTCTCAAGTTAATCTCTTGAAACCTGGACCACTTTATTAAGAAAATGATTCTAATTTACCATTATTAACTTCTATAGATATTATGTAAGCTGATTCTTCATAAACACTAAAAAACATGCTTTTTTATGATAATTTTGACGAATATTAAAAATTCATTTTTTTAACTGCTTATAAAACAGTGAATTCTCAAGTTAGTGTCATGAAAGTCAGACCGTTAGATTAAGAAAATTATTCTAATTTACCATTATTAACTAGCATACATTTCATTTAAGCTGATAATTCAATAACGCTATAAAACATGATTTTATATGATAATTTTGACGAATATTAAAAATTCATTTTTTTAACTGTTTATAAAACACTCAATTCTCAAGTTAATCTCTTGAAACCTGGACCACTATATTAAGAAAATGATTCTAATTTACCATTATTAATTTGCATACATTTCATTTAAGCTGATGCTTCATAAACACTATAAGACATGTTTTAATATGATTATTTTGACTCGTATTTTATATTCATATTTTTAACTGCCTATAAAATACTAAATTCTCAAGTTATTCTTTAACAATTATACATTATTAACTTACTACAATTTTTCAGATTGACGTATGTCAGATCACTCAAGGCATGCAGAAACATGAATTCACATTTCTACCACTTAAGAAAGTATCAACATCCTATGCTGAAAATGGACTAGAAGATACTGCTAATAATATTGGGTTTATGTAATGTGCGTGTAAGGGTTATTGAATATAATTGATAGTAAATTAATGGCAGTGAAACAATTGAGATTCGTTAATAATCTGAATAAAATTTTAGTTAACACCTTTGACTTGTAATTTTCATTCATAAGAGTTACCATTATTAACTTGCATACATTTCATTTGAGCTGATGCTTCATAAACACTATAAGACATGTTTTTATATGATTATTTTGACTCGAATTTTAAATTCATATTATTATCTGCTTATAAAACACACAATTCTCAAGTTAATCTCTTGAAACCTGGACCACTATATTAAGAAAATGATTCTAATTTACTATTATTACCTTCTATAGATATTATGTATGCTGAATCTTCATAAACACTATAAAACATTATTTTATATGATAATTTTGACGAATACTAAAAATTCATTTTTTTAACTGTTTATAAAACACACAATTCTCAAGTTAATCTCTTGAAACCTGGACCACTATATTAAGATAATGATTCTAATTTACTATTATTACCTTCTATAGATATTATGTATGCTGAATCTTCATAAACACTATAAAACATTATTTTATATGATAATCTTTACGAATATTAAAAATTCAAATTATTATCTGCTTATAAAACACTCAATTCTTAAGTTAGTGTCTTGAAATCCAGACCATTATATTAAGTAAATGATTCTTTTTTACTATTATTAACGTCTATAGATATTATGTTAGCTGATTCTTCATAATCACTATAAAACATGATTTTGTATGATAATTTTGACGAATATTAAAAATTCAATTTTTTAACTGTTTATAAAACACTCAATTCTCAAGTTAATCTCTTGAAACCTTGACCACTATATTAAGAAAATGATTCTAATTTACTATTATTAACTTCTATAGATATTATGTTAGCTGATTCTTCATAAATACTATAACACATGTTTTTATATGATAAGTTTGAGAAATATTATGAATTCCTATTTTAATCTGCTTATAAAACAGTCAAATATTAAATGTATACACCAACAGAGGGCGTGAGCGTCGCCGTAGTAGGGACGACATCCGCCGGCCGAATCGCCTCAGAAAGAAACTAGATAGTTGTGTGGCGTTCAGCGTACTGCTGTGTATCGTAACGGGTCGTTGTTTTTACTTAGATTTTGAGTCTACTCGTTATTTACTAATTAAGATTTTTGATATTATAAACGAATTGTTCATATTTTATGCCCGAAGTTAACACAAGTAACTGTCTTGATCCTTGACTACTAGATCAAGAAAATGATTCTAATTTATAATTTTTAACTTTCATTTTTTTCATTTTACCTGATATTTTTACTTCATAAAAACTATAAAATATGATTTTATAAGTTAATTTTGACGAATAATACAACTTAACATTTTTTCGTATTGTAAAGGAGCGATTTTCAGTTGTTGTACAAATGTATTCTTTAGTTACACTCATAATACATTTGAATTCCTTCTTCAAACCATTCTGGTACATTTGTACTGTCTTTTATGGCTTATCATAATTATTATTTATTATCATCTGTTATCTATGTTTTGCAGTTCTACATTCGTTTTTGTATTTAAGTTTCAATTGTAAATTCCTTTCATGTATTTTGTATAGAAATGAAGTTTGTCTGTTAGTTTATGTTTTGATAGTTTCCTTTTCTGAATTACTCAGTGTTGTCCACGTACTAGTTGTTATATAAAAATTGTCGTTCTCCTTATGGTATCTAGTAGTGACATTTTGTCCTCCAACCATTATACATATTTAACTTACTATTTTTTTTTAGATGGCTGTACACCAGATATACTCAGGACATATTGAAACATGAATTACCATTTCTACCACATGGGAAAGTTTCAACATCCTACGTTGAAAATGGACTGGACGATCCTGATAATAATAATAGTTTTATGCATAGTACGAGTAATGGATATTGAATATAATTGATAGTCAATTAATAGTAGTGTAACAAAAAGTTAGTGTCATGAAATCCAGACCATTAGATTAAGTATATGATTCTTATTTAACATTACCAACTTCAATATATATCATATAAGCTGATACTTCATAAACACTATAAAACATGTTTTTATATGATAATTTTGACTCATATTTTAAATTCATATTTTTAACTGCTTATAAAACAGTGAATTCTCAAGTTAGTGTCATGAAAGTCAGACCATTAGATTAAGAAAATTATTCTAATTTACCTTTATTAACTAGCATACATTTCATTTAAGCTGATACTTCAATAACGCTATAAAACATGATTTTATATGATAATTTTGACGAATATTAAAAATTCATTTTTTTAACTGTTTATAAAATAAACAATTCTCAAGTTAATCTCTTGAAACCTGGACCACTTTATTAAGAAAATGATTCTAATTTACCATTATTAACTTCTATAGATATTATGTAAGCTAATTCTTCATAAACACTAAAAAACATGCTTTTTTATGATAATTTTGACGAATATTAAAAATTCATTTTTTTAACTGTTTATAAAACACACAATTCTCATGTTAATCTCTTGAAACCTGGACCACTTTATTAAGAAAATGATTCTAATTTACCATTAAAAACTAGCATACATTTCATTTAAGCTGATGCTTTATAAACACTATAAAACATGTTTTTATATGATTATTTTGACGAATATTAAAAATTCATTTTTTTAACTGTTTATAAAACACACAATTCTCATGTTAATCTCTTGAAACCTGGACCACTTTTTTAAGAAATTGATTCTAATTTACCATTTAAAACTAGCATACATTTCATTTAAGCTGATACTTCAATAATGCTATAAAACATGATTTTATATTATAATTTTGACGAATATTAAAAATTCATTTTTTTAACTGTTTATAAAATAAACAATTCTCAAGTTAATCTCTTGAAACCTGGACCACTTTATTAAGAAAATGATTCTAATTTACCATTATTAACTTCTATAGATATTATGTAAGCTGATTCTTCATAAACACTAAAAAACATGCTTTTTTATGATAATTTTGACGAATATTAAAAATTCATTTTTTTAACTGCTTATAAAACAGTGAATTCTCAAGTTAGTGTCATGAAAGTCAGACCGTTAGATTAAGAAAATTATTCTAATTTACCATTATTAACTAGCATACATTTCATTTAAGCTGATAATTCAATAACGCTATAAAACATGATTTTATATGATAATTTTGACGAATATTAAAAATTCATTTTTTTAACTGTTTATAAAACACTCAATTCTCAAGTTAATCTCTTGAAACCTGGACCACTATATTAAGAAAATGATTCTAATTTACCATTATTAATTTGCATACATTTCATTTAAGCTGATGCTTCATAAACACTATAAGACATGTTTTAATATGATTATTTTGACTCGTATTTTATATTCATATTTTTAACTGCCTATAAAATACTAAATTCTCAAGTTATTCTTTAACAATTATACATTATTAACTTACTACAATTTTTCAGATTGACGTATGTCAGATCACTCAAGGCATGCAGAAACATGAATTCACATTTCTACCACTTAAGAAAGTATCAACATCCTATGCTGAAAATGGACTAGAAGATACTGCTAATAATATTGGGTTTATGTAATGTGCGTGTAAGGGTTATTGAATATAATTGATAGTAAATTAATGGCAGTGAAACAATTGAGATTCGTTAATAATCTGAATAAAATTTTAGTTAACACCTTTGACTTGTAATTTTCATTCATAAGAGTTACCATTATTAACTTGCATACATTTCATTTGAGCTGATGCTTCATAAACACTATAAGACATGTTTTTATATGATTATTTTGACTCGAATTTTAAATTCATATTATTATCTGCTTATAAAACACACAATTCTCAAGTTAATCTCTTGAAACCTGGACCACTATATTAAGAAAATGATTCTAATTTACTATTATTACCTTCTATAGATATTATGTATGCTGAATCTTCATAAACACTATAAAACATTATTTTATATGATAATTTTGACGAATACTAAAAATTCATTTTTTTAACTGTTTATAAAACACACAATTCTCAAGTTAATCTCTTGAAACCTGGACCACTATATTAAGATAATGATTCTAATTTACTATTATTACCTTCTATAGATATTATGTATGCTGAATCTTCATAAACACTATAAAACATTATTTTATATGATAATCTTTACGAATATTAAAAATTCAAATTATTATCTGCTTATAAAACACTCAATTCTTAAGTTAGTGTCTTGAAATCCAGACCATTATATTAAGTAAATGATTCTTTTTTACTATTATTAACGTCTATAGATATTATGTTAGCTGATTCTTCATAATCACTATAAAACATGATTTTGTATGATAATTTTGACGAATATTAAAAATTCAATTTTTTAACTGTTTATAAAACACTCAATTCTCAAGTTAATCTCTTGAAACCTTGACCACTATATTAAGAAAATGATTCTAATTTACTATTATTAACTTCTATAGATATTATGTTAGCTGATTCTTCATAAATACTATAACACATGTTTTTATATGATAAGTTTGAGAAATATTATGAATTCCTATTTTAATCTGCTTATAAAACAGTCAAATATTAAATGTATACACCAACAGAGGGCGTGAGCGTCGCCGTAGTAGGGACGACATCCGCCGGCCGAATCGCCTCAGAAAGAAACTAGATAGTTGTGTGGCGTTCAGCGTACTGCTGTGTATCGTAACGGGTCGTTGTTTTTACTTAGATTTTGAGTCTACTCGTTATTTACTAATTAAGATTTTTGATATTATAAACGAATTGTTCATATTTTATGCCCGAAGTTAACACAAGTAACTGTCTTGATCCTTGACTACTAGATCAAGAAAATGATTCTAATTTATAATTTTTAACTTTCATTTTTTTCATTTTACCTGATATTTTTACTTCATAAAAACTATAAAATATGATTTTATAAGTTAATTTTGACGAATAATACAACTTAACATTTTTTCGTATTGTAAAGGAGCGATTTTCAGTTGTTGTACAAATGTATTCTTTAGTTACACTCATAATACATTTGAATTCCTTCTTCAAACCATTCTGGTACATTTGTACTGTCTTTTATGGCTTATCATAATTATTATTTATTATCATCTGTTATCTATGTTTTGCAGTTCTACATTCGTTTTTGTATTTAAGTTTCAATTGTAAATTCCTTTCATGTATTTTGTATAGAAATGAAGTTTGTCTGTTAGTTTATGTTTTGATAGTTTCCTTTTCTGAATTACTCAGTGTTGTCCACGTACTAGTTGTTATATAAAAATTGTCGTTCTCCTTATGGTATCTAGTAGTGACATTTTGTCCTCCAACCATTATACATATTTAACTTACTATTTTTTTTTAGATGGCTGTACACCAGATATACTCAGGACATATTGAAACATGAATTACCATTTCTACCACATGGGAAAGTTTCAACATCCTACGTTGAAAATGGACTGGACGATCCTGATAATAATAATAGTTTTATGCATAGTACGAGTAATGGATATTGAATATAATTGATAGTCAATTAATAGTAGTGTAACAAAAAGTTAGTGTCATGAAATCCAGACCATTAGATTAAGTATATGATTCTTATTTAACATTACCAACTTCAATATATATCATATAAGCTGATACTTCATAAACACTATAAAACATGTTTTTATATGATAATTTTGACTCATATTTTAAATTCATATTTTTAACTGCTTATAAAACAGTGAATTCTCAAGTTAGTGTCATGAAAGTCAGACCATTAGATTAAGAAAATTATTCTAATTTACCTTTATTAACTAGCATACATTTCATTTAAGCTGATACTTCAATAACGCTATAAAACATGATTTTATATGATAATTTTGACGAATATTAAAAATTCATTTTTTTAACTGTTTATAAAATAAACAATTCTCAAGTTAATCTCTTGAAACCTGGACCACTTTATTAAGAAAATGATTCTAATTTACCATTATTAACTTCTATAGATATTATGTAAGCTAATTCTTCATAAACACTAAAAAACATGCTTTTTTATGATAATTTTGACGAATATTAAAAATTCATTTTTTTAACTGTTTATAAAACACACAATTCTCATGTTAATCTCTTGAAACCTGGACCACTTTATTAAGAAAATGATTCTAATTTACCATTAAAAACTAGCATACATTTCATTCAAGCTGATACTTCAATAATGCTATAAAACATGATTTTATATGATAATTTTGACGAATATTAAAAATTCATTTCTTTAACTGTTTATAAAACACACAATTCTCATGTTAATATCTTGAAACCTGGACCACTATATTAAGAAAATGATTCTAATTTAAAATTAATAATTTGCATACATTTCATTTAAGCTGATGCTTTATAAACACTATAAAACATGTTTTTATATGATTATTTTGACGAATATTAAAAATTCATTTTTTTAACTGTTTATAAAACACACAATTCTCATGTTAATCTCTTGAAACCTGGACCACTTTTTTAAGAAATTGATTCTAATTTACCATTAAAAACTAGCATACATTTCATTTAAGCTGATACTTCAATAATGCTATAAAACATGATTTTATATTATAATTTTGACGAATATTAAAAATTCATTTTTTTAACTGTTTATAAAATAAACAATTCTCAAGTTAATCTCTTGAAACCTGAACCACTTTATTAAGAAAATGATTCTAATTTACCATTATTAACTTCTATAGATATTATGTAAGCTGATTCTTCATAAACACTAAAAAACATGCTTTTTTATGATAATTTTGACGAATATTAAAAATTCATTTTTTTAACTGCTTATAAAACAGTGAATTCTCAAGTTAGTGTCATGAAAGTCAGACCGTTAGATTAAGAAAATTATTCTAATTTACCATTATTAACTAGCATACATTTCATTTAAGCTGATAATTCAATAACGCTATAAAACATGATTTTATATGATAATTTTGACGAATATTAAAAATTCATTTTTTTAACTGTTTATAAAACACTCAATTCTCAAGTTAATCTCTTGAAACCTGGACCACTATATTAAGAAAATGATTCTAATTTACCATTATTAATTTGCATACATTTCATTTAAGCTGATGCTTCATAAACACTATAAGACATGTTTTAATATGATTATTTTGACTCGTATTTTATATTCATATTTTTAACTGCCTATAAAATACTAAATTCTCAAGTTATTCTTTAACAATTATACATTATTAACTTACTACAATTTTTCAGATTGACGTATGTCAGATCACTCAAGGCATGCAGAAACATGAATTCACATTTCTACCACTTAAGAAAGTATCAACATCCTATGCTGAAAATGGACTAGAAGATACTGCTAATAATATTGGGTTTATGTAATGTGCGTGTAAGGGTTATTGAATATAATTGATAGTAAATTAATGGCAGTGAAACAATTGAGATTCGTTAATAATCTGAATAAAATTTTAGTTAACACCTTTGACTTGTAATTTTCATTCATAAGAGTTACCATTATTAACTTGCATACATTTCATTTGAGCTGATGCTTCATAAACACTATAAGACATGTTTTTATATGATTATTTTGACTCGAATTTTAAATTCATATTATTATCTGCTTATAAAACACACAATTCTCAAGTTAATCTCTTGAAACCTGGACCACTATATTAAGAAAATGATTCTAATTTACTATTATTACCTTCTATAGATATTATGTATGCTGAATCTTCATAAACACTATAAAACATTATTTTATATGATAATTTTGACGAATACTAAAAATTCATTTTTTTAACTGTTTATAAAACACACAATTCTCAAGTTAATCTCTTGAAACCTGGACCACTATATTAAGAAAATGATTCTAATTTACTATTATTACCTTCTATAGATATTATGTATGCTGAATCTTCATAATCACTATAAAACATGATTTTGTATGATAATTTTGACGAATATTAAAAATTCAATTTTTTAACTGTTTATAAAACACTCAATTCTCAAGTTAATCTCTTGAAACCTTGACCACTATATTAAGAAAATGATTCTAATTTACTATTATTAACTTCTATAGATATTATGTTAGCTGATTCTTCATAAATACTATAACACATGTTTTTATATGATAAGTTTGAGAAATATTATGAATTCCTATTTTAATCTGCTTATAAAACAGTCAAATATTAAATGTATACACCAACAGAGGGCGTGAGCGTCGCCGTAGTAGGGACGACATCCGCCGGCCGAATCGCCTCAGAAAGAAACTAGATAGTTGTGTGGCGTTCACCGTACTGCTGTGTATCGTAACGGTCGTTGATTTTACTTAGATTTTGAGTCTACTCGTTATTTATTAATTAAGATTTTTGATATTATAAACGAATTGTTCATATTTTATGCCCGAAGTTAACACAAGTAACTGTCTTGATCCTTGACTACTAGATCAAGAAAATGATTCTAATTTATAATTTTTAACTTTCATTTTTTTCATTTTACCTGATATTTTTACTTCATAAAAACTATAAAATATGATTTTATAAGTTAATTTTGACGAATAATACAACTTAACATTTTTTCGTATTGTAAAGGAGCGATTTTCAGTTGTTGTACAAATGTATTCTTTAGTTACACTCATAATACATTTGAATTCCTTCTACAAACCATTCTGGTACATTTGTACTGTCTTTTATGGCTTATCATAATTATTATTTATTATCATCTGTTATCTATGTTTTGCAGTTCTACATTCGTTTTTGTATTTAAGTTTCAATTGTAAATTCCTTTCATGTATTTTGTATAGAAATGAAGTTTGTCTGTTAGTTTATGTTTTGATAGTTTCCTTTTCTGAATTACTCAGTGTTGTCCACGTACTAGTTGTTATATAAAAATTGTCGTTCTCCTTATGGTATCTAGTAGTGACATTTTGTCCTCCAACCATTATACATATTTAACTTACTATTTTTTTTTAGATGGCTGTACACCAGATATACTCAGGACATATTGAAACATGAATTACCATTTCTACCACATGGGAAAGTTTCAACATCCTACGTTGAAAATGGACTGGACGATCCTGATAATAATAATAGTTTTATGCATAGTACGAGTAATGGATATTGAATATAATTGATAGTCAATTAATAGTAGTGTAACAAAAAGTTAGTGTCATGAAATCCAGACCATTAGATTAAGTATATGATTCTTATTTAACATTACCAACTTCAATATATATCATATAAGCTGATACTTCATAAACACTATAAAACATGTTTTTATATGATAATTTTGACTCATATTTTAAATTCATATTTTTAACTGCTTATAAAACAGTGAATTCTCAAGTTAGTGTCATGAAAGTCAGACCATTAGATTAAGAAAATTATTCTAATTTACCTTTATTAACTAGCATACATTTCATTTAAGCTGATACTTCAATAACGCTATAAAACATGATTTTATATGATAATTTTGACGAATATTAAAAATTCATTTTTTTAACTGTTTATAAAATAAACAATTCTCAAGTTAATCTCTTGAAACCTGGACCACTTTATTAAGAAAATGATTCTAATTTACCATTATTAACTTCTATAGATATTATGTAAGCTAATTCTTCATAAACACTAAAAAACATGCTTTTTTATGATAATTTTGACGAATATTAAAAATTCATTTTTTTAACTGTTTATAAAACACACAATTCTCATGTTAATCTCTTGAAACCTGAACCACTTTATTAAGAAAATGATTCTAATTTACCATTAAAAACTAGCATACATTTCATTCAAGCTGATACTTCAATAATGCTATAAAACATGATTTTATATGATAATTTTGACGAATATTAAAAATTCATTTCTTTAACTGTTTATAAAACACACAATTCTCATGTTAATATCTTGAAACCTGGACCACTATATTAAGAAAATGATTCTAATTTAAAATTAATAATTTGCATACATTTCATTTAAGCTGATGCTTTATAAACACTATAAAACATGTTTTTATATGATTATTTTGACGAATATTAAAAATTCATTTTTTTAACTGTTTATAAAACACACAATTCTCATGTTAATCTCTTGAAACCTGGACCACTTTTTTAAGAAATTGATTCTAATTTACCATTAAAAACTAGCATACATTTCATTTAAGCTGATACTTCAATAATGCTATAAAACATGATTTTATATTATAATTTTGACGAATATTAAAAATTCATTTTTTTAACTGTTTATAAAATAAACAATTCTCAAGTTAATCTCTTGAAACCTGGACCACTTTATTAAGAAAATGATTCTAATTTACCATTATTAACTTCTATAGATATTATGTAAGCTGATTCTTCATAAACACTAAAAAACATGCTTTTTTATGATAATTTTGACGAATATTAAAAATTCATTTTTTTAACTGCTTATAAAACAGTGAATTCTCAAGTTAGTGTCATGAAAGTCAGACCGTTAGATTAAGAAAATTATTCTAATTTACCATTATTAACTAGCATACATTTCATTTAAGCTGATAATTCAATAACGCTATAAAACATGATTTTATATGATAATTTTGACGAATATTAAAAATTCATTTTTTTAACTGTTTATAAAACACTCAATTCTCAAGTTAATCTCTTGAAACCTGGACCACTATATTAAGAAAATGATTCTAATTTACCATTATTAATTTGCATACATTTCATTTAAGCTGATGCTTCATAAACACTATAAGACATGTTTTAATATGATTATTTTGACTCGTATTTTATATTCATATTTTTAACTGCCTATAAAATACTAAATTCTCAAGTTATTCTTTAACAATTATACATTATTAACTTACTACAATTTTTCAGATTGACGTATGTCAGATCACTCAAGGCATGCAGAAACATGAATTCACATTTCTACCACTTAAGAAAGTATCAACATCCTATGCTGAAAATGGACTAGAAGATACTGCTAATAATATTGGGTTTATGTAATGTGCGTGTAAGGGTTATTGAATATAATTGATAGTAAATTAATGGCAGTGAAACAATTGAGATTCGTTAATAATCTGAATAAAATTTTAGTTAACACCTTTGACTTGTAATTTTCATTCATAAGAGTTACCATTATTAACTTGCATACATTTCATTTGAGCTGATGCTTCATAAACACTATAAGACATGTTTTTATATGATTATTTTGACTCGAATTTTAAATTCATATTATTATCTGCTTATAAAACACACAATTCTCAAGTTAATCTCTTGAAACCTGGACCACTATATTAAGAAAATGATTCTAATTTACTATTATTACCTTCTATAGATATTATGTATGCTGAATCTTCATAAACACTATAAAACATTATTTTATATGATAATTTTGACGAATACTAAAAATTCATTTTTTTAACTGTTTATAAAACACACAATTCTCAAGTTAATCTCTTGAAACCTGGACCACTATATTAAGAAAATGATTCTAATTTACTATTATTACCTTCTATAGATATTATGTATGCTGAATCTTCATAATCACTATAAAACATGATTTTGTATGATAATTTTGACGAATATTAAAAATTCAATTTTTTAACTGTTTATAAAACACTCAATTCTCAAGTTAATCTCTTGAAACCTTGACCACTATATTAAGAAAATGATTCTAATTTACTATTATTAACTTCTATAGATATTATGTTAGCTGATTCTTCATAAATACTATAACACATGTTTTTATATGATAAGTTTGAGAAATATTATGAATTCCTATTTTAATCTGCTTATAAAACAGTCAAATATTAAATGTATACACCAACAGAGGGCGTGAGCGTCGCCGTAGTAGGGACGACATCCGCCGGCCGAATCGCCTCAGAAAGAAACTAGATAGTTGTGTGGCGTTCACCGTACTGCTGTGTATCGTAACGGTCGTTGATTTTACTTAGATTTTGAGTCTACTCGTTATTTATTAATTAAGATTTTTGATATTATAAACGAATTGTTCATATTTTATGCCCGAAGTTAACACAAGTAACTGTCTTGATCCTTGACTACTAGATCAAGAAAATGATTCTAATTTATAATTTTTAACTTTCATTTTTTTCATTTTACCTGATATTTTTACTTCATAAAAACTATAAAATATGATTTTATAAGTTAATTTTGACGAATAATACAACTTAACATTTTTTCGTATTGTAAAGGAGCGATTTTCAGTTGTTGTACAAATGTATTCTTTAGTTACACTCATAATACATTTGAATTCCTTCTACAAACCATTCTGGTACATTTGTACTGTCTTTTATGGCTTATCATAATTATTATTTATTATCATCTGTTATCTATGTTTTGCAGTTCTACATTCGTTTTTGTATTTAAGTTTCAATTGTAAATTCCTTTCATGTATTTTGTATAGAAATGAAGTTTGTCTGTTAGTTTATGTTTTGATAGTTTCCTTTTCTGAATTACTCAGTGTTGTCCACGTACTAGTTGTTATATAAAAATTGTCGTTCTCCTTATGGTATCTAGTAGTGACATTTTGTCCTCCAACCATTATACATATTTAACTTACTATTTTTTTTTAGATGGCTGTACACCAGATATACTCAGGACATATTGAAACATGAATTACCATTTCTACCACATGGGAAAGTTTCAACATCCTACGTTGAAAATGGACTGGACGATCCTGATAATAATAATAGTTTTATGCATAGTACGAGTAATGGATATTGAATATAATTGATAGTCAATTAATAGTAGTGTAACAAAAAGTTAGTGTCATGAAATCCAGACCATTAGATTAAGTATATGATTCTTATTTAACATTACCAACTTCAATATATATCATATAAGCTGATACTTCATAAACACTATAAAACATGTTTTTATATGATAATTTTGACTCATATTTTAAATTCATATTTTTAACTGCTTATAAAACAGTGAATTCTCAAGTTAGTGTCATGAAAGTCAGACCATTAGATTAAGAAAATTATTCTAATTTACCTTTATTAACTAGCATACATTTCATTTAAGCTGATACTTCAATAACGCTATAAAACATGATTTTATATGATAATTTTGACGAATATTAAAAATTCATTTTTTTAACTGTTTATAAAATAAACAATTCTCAAGTTAATCTCTTGAAACCTGGACCACTTTATTAAGAAAATGATTCTAATTTACCATTATTAACTTCTATAGATATTATGTAAGCTAATTCTTCATAAACACTAAAAAACATGCTTTTTTATGATAATTTTGACGAATATTAAAAATTCATTTTTTTAACTGTTTATAAAACACACAATTCTCATGTTAATCTCTTGAAACCTGAACCACTTTATTAAGAAAATGATTCTAATTTACCATTAAAAACTAGCATACATTTCATTCAAGCTGATACTTCAATAATGCTATAAAACATGATTTTATATGATAATTTTGACGAATATTAAAAATTCATTTCTTTAACTGTTTATAAAACACACAATTCTCATGTTAATATCTTGAAACCTGGACCACTATATTAAGAAAATGATTCTAATTTAAAATTAATAATTTGCATACATTTCATTTAAGCTGATGCTTTATAAACACTATAAAACATGTTTTTATATGATTATTTTGACGAATATTAAAAATTCATTTTTTTAACTGTTTATAAAACACACAATTCTCATGTTAATCTCTTGAAACCTGGACCACTTTTTTAAGAAATTGATTCTAATTTACCATTAAAAACTAGCATACATTTCATTTAAGCTGATACTTCAATAATGCTATAAAACATGATTTTATATTATAATTTTGACGAATATTAAAAATTCATTTTTTTAACTGTTTATAAAATAAACAATTCTCAAGTTAATCTCTTGAAACCTGGACCACTTTATTAAGAAAATGATTCTAATTTACCATTATTAACTTCTATAGATATTATGTAAGCTGATTCTTCATAAACACTAAAAAACATGCTTTTTTATGATAATTTTGACGAATATTAAAAATTCATTTTTTTAACTGCTTATAAAACAGTGAATTCTCAAGTTAGTGTCATGAAAGTCAGACCGTTAGATTAAGAAAATTATTCTAATTTACCATTATTAACTAGCATACATTTCATTTAAGCTGATAATTCAATAACGCTATAAAACATGATTTTATATGATAATTTTGACGAATATTAAAAATTCATTTTTTTAACTGTTTATAAAACACTCAATTCTCAAGTTAATCTCTTGAAACCTGGACCACTATATTAAGAAAATGATTCTAATTTACCATTATTAATTTGCATACATTTCATTTAAGCTGATGCTTCATAAACACTATAAGACATGTTTTAATATGATTATTTTGACTCGTATTTTATATTCATATTTTTAACTGCCTATAAAATACTAAATTCTCAAGTTATTCTTTAACAATTATACATTATTAACTTACTACAATTTTTCAGATTGACGTATGTCAGATCACTCAAGGCATGCAGAAACATGAATTCACATTTCTACCACTTAAGAAAGTATCAACATCCTATGCTGAAAATGGACTAGAAGATACTGCTAATAATATTGGGTTTATGTAATGTGCGTGTAAGGGTTATTGAATATAATTGATAGTAAATTAATGGCAGTGAAACAATTGAGATTCGTTAATAATCTGAATAAAATTTTAGTTAACACCTTTGACTTGTAATTTTCATTCATAAGAGTTACCATTATTAACTTGCATACATTTCATTTGAGCTGATGCTTCATAAACACTATAAGACATGTTTTTATATGATTATTTTGACTCGAATTTTAAATTCATATTATTATCTGCTTATAAAACACACAATTCTCAAGTTAATCTCTTGAAACCTGGACCACTATATTAAGAAAATGATTCTAATTTACTATTATTACCTTCTATAGATATTATGTATGCTGAATCTTCATAAACACTATAAAACATTATTTTATATGATAATTTTGACGAATACTAAAAATTCATTTTTTTAACTGTTTATAAAACACACAATTCTCAAGTTAATCTCTTGAAACCTGGACCACTATATTAAGAAAATGATTCTAATTTACTATTATTACCTTCTATAGATATTATGTATGCTGAATCTTCATAAACACTATAAAACATTATTTTATATGATAATCTTTACGAATATTAAAAATTCAAATTATTATCTGCTTATAAAACACTCAATTCTTAAGTTAGTGTCTTGAAATCCAGACCATTATATTAAGTAAATGATTCTTTTTTACTATTATTAACGTCTATAGATATTATGTTAGCTGATTCTTCATAATCACTATAAAACATGATTTTGTATGATAATTTTGACGAATATTAAAAATTCAATTTTTTAACTGTTTATAAAACACTCAATTCTCAAGTTAATCTCTTGAAACCTTGACCACTATATTAAGAAAATGATTCTAATTTACTATTATTAACTTCTATAGATATTATGTTAGCTGATTCTTCATAAATACTATAACACATGTTTTTATATGATAAGTTTGAGAAATATTATGAATTCCTATTTTAATCTGCTTATAAAACAGTCAAATATTAAATGTATACACCAACAGAGGGCGTGAGCGTCGCCGTAGTAGGGACGACATCCGCCGGCCGAATCGCCTCAGAAAGAAACTAGATAGTTGTGTGGCGTTCACCGTACTGCTGTGTATCGTAACGGGTCGTTGTTTTTACTTAGATTTTGAGTCTACTCGTTATTTACTAATTAAGATTTTTGATATTATAAACGAATTGTTCATATTTTATGCCCGAAGTTAACACAAGTAACTGTCTTGATCCTTGACTACTAGATCAAGAAAATGATTCTAATTTATAATTTTTAACTTTCATTTTTTTCATTTTACCTGATATTTTTACTTCATAAAAACTATAAAATATGATTTTATAAGTTAATTTTGACGAATAATACAACTTAACATTTTTTCGTATTGTAAAGGAGCGATTTTCAGTTGTTGTACAAATGTATTCTTTAGTTACACTCATAATACATTTGAATTCCTTCTTCAAACCATTCTGGTACATTTGTACTGTCTTTTATGGCTTATCATAATTATTATTTATTATCATCTGTTATCTATGTTTTGCAGTTCTACATTCGTTTTTGTATTTAAGTTTCAATTGTAAATTCCTTTCATGTATTTTGTATAGAAATGAAGTTTGTCTGTTAGTTTATGTTTTGATAGTTTCCTTTTCTGAATTACTCAGTGTTGTCCACGTACTAGTTGTTATATAAAAATTGTCGTTCTCCTTATGGTATCTAGTAGTGACATTTTGTCCTCCAACCATTATACATATTTAACTTACTATTTTTTTTTAGATGGCTGTACACCAGATATACTCAGGACATATTGAAACATGAATTACCATTTCTACCACATGGGAAAGTTTCAACATCCTACGTTGAAAATGGACTGGACGATCCTGATAATAATAATAGTTTTATGCATAGTACGAGTAATGGATATTGAATATAATTGATAGTCAATTAATAGTAGTGTAACAAAAAGTTAGTGTCATGAAATCCAGACCATTAGATTAAGTATATGATTCTTATTTAACATTACCAACTTCAATATATATCATATAAGCTGATACTTCATAAACACTATAAAACATGTTTTTATATGATAATTTTGACTCATATTTTAAATTCATATTTTTAACTGCTTATAAAACAGTGAATTCTCAAGTTAGTGTCATGAAAGTCAGACCATTAGATTAAGAAAATTATTCTAATTTACCATTATTAACTAGCATACATTTCATTTAAGCTGATACTTCAATAACGCTATAAAACATGATTTTATATGATAATTTTGACGAATATTAAAAATTCATTTTTTTAACTGTTTATAAAATAAACAATTCTCAAGTTAATCTCTTGAAACCTGGACCACTTTATTAAGAAAATGATTCTAATTTACCATTATTAACTTCTATAGATATTATGTAAGCTAATTCTTCATAAACACTAAAAAACATGCTTTTTTATGATAATTTTGACGAATATTAAAAATTCATTTTTTTAACTGTTTATAAAACACACAATTCTCATGTTAATCTCTTGAAACCTGGACCACTTTATTAAGAAAATGATTCTTATTTACCATTAAAAACTAGCATACATTTCATTCAAGCTGATACTTCAATAATGCTATAAAACATGATTTTATATGATAATTTTGACGAATATTAAAAATTCATTTCTTTAACTGTTTATAAAACACACAATTCTCATGTTAATATCTTGAAACCTGGACCACTATATTAAGAAAATGATTCTAATTTAAAATTAATAATTTGCATACATTTCATTTAAGCTGATGCTTTATAAACACTATAAAACATGTTTTTATATGATTATTTTGACGAATATTAAAAATTCATTTTTTTAACTGTTTATAAAACACACAATTCTCATGTTAATCTCTTGAAACCTGGACCACTTTTTTAAGAAATTGATTCTAATTTACCATTAAAAACTAGCATACATTTCATTTAAGCTGATACTTCAATAATGCTATAAAACATGATTTTATATTATAATTTTGACGAATATTAAAAATTCATTTTTTTAACTGTTTATAAAATAAACAATTCTCAAGTTAATCTCTTGAAACCTGGACCACTTTATTAAGAAAATGATTCTAATTTACCATTATTAACTTCTATAGATATTATGTAAGCTGATTCTTCATAAACACTAAAAAACATGCTTTTTTATGATAATTTTGACGAATATTAAAAATTCATTTTTTTAACTGCTTATAAAACAGTGAATTCTCAAGTTAGTGTCATGAAAGTCAGACCGTTAGATTAAGAAAATTATTCTAATTTACCATTATTAACTAGCATACATTTCATTTAAGCTGATAATTCAATAACGCTATAAAACATGATTTTATATGATAATTTTGACGAATATTAAAAATTCATTTTTTTAACTGTTTATAAAACACTCAATTCTCAAGTTAATCTCTTGAAACCTGGACCACTATATTAAGAAAATGATTCTAATTTACCATTATTAATTTGCATACATTTCATTTAAGCTGATGCTTCATAAACACTATAAGACATGTTTTAATATGATTATTTTGACTCGTATTTTATATTCATATTTTTAACTGCCTATAAAATACTAAATTCTCAAGTTATTCTTTAACAATTATACATTATTAACTTACTACAATTTTTCAGATTGACGTATGTCAGATCACTCAAGGCATGCAGAAACATGAATTCACATTTCTACCACTTAAGAAAGTATCAACATCCTATGCTGAAAATGGACTAGAAGATACTGCTAATAATATTGGGTTTATGTAATGTGCGTGTAAGGGTTATTGAATATAATTGATAGTAAATTAATGGCAGTGAAACAATTGAGATTCGTTAATAATCTGAATAAAATTTTAGTTAACACCTTTGACTTGTAATTTTCATTCATAAGAGTTACCATTATTAACTTGCATACATTTCATTTGAGCTGATGCTTCATAAACACTATAAGACATGTTTTTATATGATTATTTTGACTCGAATTTTAAATTCATATTATTATCTGCTTATAAAACACACAATTCTCAAGTTAATCTCTTGAAACCTGGACCACTATATTAAGAAAATGATTCTAATTTACTATTATTACCTTCTATAGATATTATGTATGCTGAATCTTCATAAACACTATAAAACATTATTTTATATGATAATTTTGACGAATACTAAAAATTCATTTTTTTAACTGTTTATAAAACACACAATTCTCAAGTTAATCTCTTGAAACCTGGACCACTATATTAAGAAAATGATTCTAATTTACTATTATTACCTTCTATAGATATTATGTATGCTGAATCTTCATAAACACTATAAAACATTATTTTATATGATAATCTTTACGAATATTAAAAATTCAAATTATTATCTGCTTATAAAACACTCAATTCTTAAGTTAGTGTCTTGAAATCCAGACCATTATATTAAGTAAATGATTCTTTTTTACTATTATTAACGTCTATAGATATTATGTTAGCTGATTCTTCATAATCACTATAAAACATGATTTTGTATGATAATTTTGACGAATATTAAAAATTCAATTTTTTAACTGTTTATAAAACACTCAATTCTCAAGTTAATCTCTTGAAACCTTGACCACTATATTAAGAAAATGATTCTAATTTACTATTATTAACTTCTATAGATATTATGTTAGCTGATTCTTCATAAATACTATAACACATGTTTTTATATGATAAGTTTGAGAAATATTATGAATTCCTATTTTAATCTGCTTATAAAACAGTCAAATATTAAATGTATACACCAACAGAGGGCGTGAGCGTCGCCGTAGTAGGGACGACATCCGCCGGCCGAATCGCCTCAGAAAGAAACTAGATAGTTGTGTGGCGTTCACCGTACTGCTGTGTATCGTAACGGGTCGTTGTTTTTACTTAGATTTTGAGTCTACTCGTTATTTACTAATTAAGATTTTTGATATTATAAACGAATTGTTCATATTTTATGCCCGAAGTTAACACAAGTAACTGTCTTGATCCTTGACTACTAGATCAAGAAAATGATTCTAATTTATAATTTTTAACTTTCATTTTTTTCATTTTACCTGATATTTTTACTTCATAAAAACTATAAAATATGATTTTATAAGTTAATTTTGACGAATAATACAACTTAACATTTTTTCGTATTGTAAAGGAGCGATTTTCAGTTGTTGTACAAATGTATTCTTTAGTTACACTCATAATACATTTGAATTCCTTCTTCAAACCATTCTGGTACATTTGTACTGTCTTTTATGGCTTATCATAATTATTATTTATTATCATCTGTTATCTATGTTTTGCAGTTCTACATTCGTTTTTGTATTTAAGTTTCAATTGTAAATTCCTTTCATGTATTTTGTATAGAAATGAAGTTTGTCTGTTAGTTTATGTTTTGATAGTTTCCTTTTCTGAATTACTCAGTGTTGTCCACGTACTAGTTGTTATATAAAAATTGTCGTTCTCCTTATGGTATCTAGTAGTGACATTTTGTCCTCCAACCATTATACATATTTAACTTACTATTTTTTTTTAGATGGCTGTACACCAGATATACTCAGGACATATTGAAACATGAATTACCATTTCTACCACATGGGAAAGTTTCAACATCCTACGTTGAAAATGGACTGGACGATCCTGATAATAATAATAGTTTTATGCATAGTACGAGTAATGGATATTGAATATAATTGATAGTCAATTAATAGTAGTGTAACAAAAAGTTAGTGTCATGAAATCCAGACCATTAGATTAAGTATATGATTCTTATTTAACATTACCAACTTCAATATATATCATATAAGCTGATACTTCATAAACACTATAAAACATGTTTTTATATGATAATTTTGACTCATATTTTAAATTCATATTTTTAACTGCTTATAAAACAGTGAATTCTCAAGTTAGTGTCATGAAAGTCAGACCATTAGATTAAGAAAATTATTCTAATTTACCTTTATTAACTAGCATACATTTCATTTAAGCTGATACTTCAATAACGCTATAAAACATGATTTTATATGATAATTTTGACGAATATTAAAAATTCATTTTTTTAACTGTTTATAAAATAAACAATTCTCAAGTTAATCTCTTGAAACCTGGACCACTTTATTAAGAAAATGATTCTAATTTACCATTATTAACTTCTATAGATATTATGTAAGCTAATTCTTCATAAACACTAAAAAACATGCTTTTTTATGATAATTTTGACGAATATTAAAAATTCATTTTTTTAACTGTTTATAAAACACACAATTCTCATGTTAATCTCTTGAAACCTGGACCACTTTATTAAGAAAATGATTCTAATTTACCATTAAAAACTAGCATACATTTCATTTAAGCTGATGCTTTATAAACACTATAAAACATGTTTTTATATGATTATTTTGACGAATATTAAAAATTCATTTTTTTAACTGTTTATAAAACACACAATTCTCATGTTAATCTCTTGAAACCTGGACCACTTTTTTAAGAAATTGATTCTAATTTACCATTAAAAACTAGCATACATTTCATTTAAGCTGATACTTCAATAATGCTATAAAACATGATTTTATATTATAATTTTGACGAATATTAAAAATTCATTTTTTTAACTGTTTATAAAATAAACAATTCTCAAGTTAATCTCTTGAAACCTGGACCACTTTATTAAGAAAATGATTCTAATTTACCATTATTAACTTCTATAGATATTATGTAAGCTGATTCTTCATAAACACTAAAAAACATGCTTTTTTATGATAATTTTGACGAATATTAAAAATTCATTTTTTTAACTGCTTATAAAACAGTGAATTCTCAAGTTAGTGTCATGAAAGTCAGACCGTTAGATTAAGAAAATTATTCTAATTTACCATTATTAACTAGCATACATTTCATTTAAGCTGATAATTCAATAACGCTATAAAACATGATTTTATATGATAATTTTGACGAATATTAAAAATTCATTTTTTTAACTGTTTATAAAACACTCAATTCTCAAGTTAATCTCTTGAAACCTGGACCACTATATTAAGAAAATGATTCTAATTTACCATTATTAATTTGCATACATTTCATTTAAGCTGATGCTTCATAAACACTATAAGACATGTTTTAATATGATTATTTTGACTCGTATTTTATATTCATATTTTTAACTGCCTATAAAATACTAAATTCTCAAGTTATTCTTTAACAATTATACATTATTAACTTACTACAATTTTTCAGATTGACGTATGTCAGATCACTCAAGGCATGCAGAAACATGAATTCACATTTCTACCACTTAAGAAAGTATCAACATCCTATGCTGAAAATGGACTAGAAGATACTGCTAATAATATTGGGTTTATGTAATGTGCGTGTAAGGGTTATTGAATATAATTGATAGTAAATTAATGGCAGTGAAACAATTGAGATTCGTTAATAATCTGAATAAAATTTTAGTTAACACCTTTGACTTGTAATTTTCATTCATAAGAGTTACCATTATTAACTTGCATACATTTCATTTGAGCTGATGCTTCATAAACACTATAAGACATGTTTTTATATGATTATTTTGACTCGAATTTTAAATTCATATTATTATCTGCTTATAAAACACACAATTCTCAAGTTAATCTCTTGAAACCTGGACCACTATATTAAGAAAATGATTCTAATTTACTATTATTACCTTCTATAGATATTATGTATGCTGAATCTTCATAAACACTATAAAACATTATTTTATATGATAATTTTGACGAATACTAAAAATTCATTTTTTTAACTGTTTATAAAACACACAATTCTCAAGTTAATCTCTTGAAACCTGGACCACTATATTAAGAAAATGATTCTAATTTACTATTATTACCTTCTATAGATATTATGTATGCTGAATCTTCATAAACACTATAAAACATTATTTTATATGATAATCTTTACGAATATTAAAAATTCAAATTATTATCTGCTTATAAAACACTCAATTCTTAAGTTAGTGTCTTGAAATCCAGACCATTATATTAAGTAAATGATTCTTTTTTACTATTATTAACGTCTATAGATATTATGTTAGCTGATTCTTCATAATCACTATAAAACATGATTTTGTATGATAATTTTGACGAATATTAAAAATTCAATTTTTTAACTGTTTATAAAACACTCAATTCTCAAGTTAATCTCTTGAAACCTTGACCACTATATTAAGAAAATGATTCTAATTTACTATTATTAACTTCTATAGATATTATGTTAGCTGATTCTTCATAAATACTATAACACATGTTTTTATATGATAAGTTTGAGAAATATTATGAATTCCTATTTTAATCTGCTTATAAAACAGTCAAATATTAAATGTATACACCAACAGAGGGCGTGAGCGTCGCCGTAGTAGGGACGACATCCGCCGGCCGAATCGCCTCAGAAAGAAACTAGATAGTTGTGTGGCGTTCACCGTACTGCTGTGTATCGTAACGGGTCGTTGTTTTTACTTAGATTTTGAGTCTACTCGTTATTTACTAATTAAGATTTTTGATATTATAAACGAATTGTTCATATTTTATGCCCGAAGTTAACACAAGTAACTGTCTTGATCCTTGACTACTAGATCAAGAAAATGATTCTAATTTATAATTTTTAACTTTCATTTTTTTCATTTTACCTGATATTTTTACTTCATAAAAACTATAAAATATGATTTTATAAGTTAATTTTGACGAATAATACAACTTAACATTTTTTCGTATTGTAAAGGAGCGATTTTCAGTTGTTGTACAAATGTATTCTTTAGTTACACTCATAATACATTTGAATTCCTTCTTCAAACCATTCTGGTACATTTGTACTGTCTTTTATGGCTTATCATAATTATTATTTATTATCATCTGTTATCTATGTTTTGCAGTTCTACATTCGTTTTTGTATTTAAGTTTCAATTGTAAATTCCTTTCATGTATTTTGTATAGAAATGAAGTTTGTCTGTTAGTTTATGTTTTGATAGTTTCCTTTTCTGAATTACTCAGTGTTGTCCACGTACTAGTTGTTATATAAAAATTGTCGTTCTCCTTATGGTATCTAGTAGTGACATTTTGTCCTCCAACCATTATACATATTTAACTTACTATTTTTTTTTAGATGGCTGTACACCAGATATACTCAGGACATATTGAAACATGAATTACCATTTCTACCACATGGGAAAGTTTCAACATCCTACGTTGAAAATGGACTGGACGATCCTGATAATAATAATAGTTTTATGCATAGTACGAGTAATGGATATTGAATATAATTGATAGTCAATTAATAGTAGTGTAACAAAAAGTTAGTGTCATGAAATCCAGACCATTAGATTAAGTATATGATTCTTATTTAACATTACCAACTTCAATATATATCATATAAGCTGATACTTCATAAACACTATAAAACATGTTTTTATATGATAATTTTGACTCATATTTTAAATTCATATTTTTAACTGCTTATAAAACAGTGAATTCTCAAGTTAGTGTCATGAAAGTCAGACCATTAGATTAAGAAAATTATTCTAATTTACCTTTATTAACTAGCATACATTTCATTTAAGCTGATACTTCAATAACGCTATAAAACATGATTTTATATGATAATTTTGACGAATATTAAAAATTCATTTTTTTAACTGTTTATAAAATAAACAATTCTCAAGTTAATCTCTTGAAACCTGGACCACTTTATTAAGAAAATGATTCTAATTTACCATTATTAACTTCTATAGATATTATGTAAGCTAATTCTTCATAAACACTAAAAAACATGCTTTTTTATGATAATTTTGACGAATATTAAAAATTCATTTTTTTAACTGTTTATAAAACACACAATTCTCATGTTAATCTCTTGAAACCTGGACCACTTTATTAAGAAAATGATTCTAATTTACCATTAAAAACTAGCATACATTTCATTTAAGCTGATGCTTTATAAACACTATAAAACATGTTTTTATATGATTATTTTGACGAATATTAAAAATTCATTTTTTTAACTGTTTATAAAACACACAATTCTCATGTTAATCTCTTGAAACCTGGACCACTTTTTTAAGAAATTGATTCTAATTTACCATTAAAAACTAGCATACATTTCATTTAAGCTGATACTTCAATAATGCTATAAAACATGATTTTATATTATAATTTTGACGAATATTAAAAATTCATTTTTTTAACTGTTTATAAAATAAACAATTCTCAAGTTAATCTCTTGAAACCTGGACCACTTTATTAAGAAAATGATTCTAATTTACCATTATTAACTTCTATAGATATTATGTAAGCTGATTCTTCATAAACACTAAAAAACATGCTTTTTTATGATAATTTTGACGAATATTAAAAATTCATTTTTTTAACTGCTTATAAAACAGTGAATTCTCAAGTTAGTGTCATGAAAGTCAGACCGTTAGATTAAGAAAATTATTCTAATTTACCATTATTAACTAGCATACATTTCATTTAAGCTGATAATTCAATAACGCTATAAAACATGATTTTATATGATAATTTTGACGAATATTAAAAATTCATTTTTTTAACTGTTTATAAAACACTCAATTCTCAAGTTAATCTCTTGAAACCTGGACCACTATATTAAGAAAATGATTCTAATTTACCATTATTAATTTGCATACATTTCATTTAAGCTGATGCTTCATAAACACTATAAGACATGTTTTAATATGATTATTTTGACTCGTATTTTATATTCATATTTTTAACTGCCTATAAAATACTAAATTCTCAAGTTATTCTTTAACAATTATACATTATTAACTTACTACAATTTTTCAGATTGACGTATGTCAGATCACTCAAGGCATGCAGAAACATGAATTCACATTTCTACCACTTAAGAAAGTATCAACATCCTATGCTGAAAATGGACTAGAAGATACTGCTAATAATATTGGGTTTATGTAATGTGCGTGTAAGGGTTATTGAATATAATTGATAGTAAATTAATGGCAGTGAAACAATTGAGATTCGTTAATAATCTGAATAAAATTTTAGTTAACACCTTTGACTTGTAATTTTCATTCATAAGAGTTACCATTATTAACTTGCATACATTTCATTTGAGCTGATGCTTCATAAACACTATAAGACATGTTTTTATATGATTATTTTGACTCGAATTTTAAATTCATATTATTATCTGCTTATAAAACACACAATTCTCAAGTTAATCTCTTGAAACCTGGACCACTATATTAAGAAAATGATTCTAATTTACTATTATTACCTTCTATAGATATTATGTATGCTGAATCTTCATAAACACTATAAAACATTATTTTATATGATAATTTTGACGAATACTAAAAATTCATTTTTTTAACTGTTTATAAAACACACAATTCTCAAGTTAATCTCTTGAAACCTGGACCACTATATTAAGAAAATGATTCTAATTTACTATTATTACCTTCTATAGATATTATGTATGCTGAATCTTCATAAACACTATAAAACATTATTTTATATGATAATCTTTACGAATATTAAAAATTCAAATTATTATCTGCTTATAAAACACTCAATTCTTAAGTTAGTGTCTTGAAATCCAGACCATTATATTAAGTAAATGATTCTTTTTTACTATTATTAACGTCTATAGATATTATGTTAGCTGATTCTTCATAATCACTATAAAACATGATTTTGTATGATAATTTTGACGAATATTAAAAATTCAATTTTTTAACTGTTTATAAAACACTCAATTCTCAAGTTAATCTCTTGAAACCTTGACCACTATATTAAGAAAATGATTCTAATTTACTATTATTAACTTCTATAGATATTATGTTAGCTGATTCTTCATAAATACTATAACACATGTTTTTATATGATAAGTTTGAGAAATATTATGAATTCCTATTTTAATCTGCTTATAAAACAGTCAAATATTAAATGTATACACCAACAGAGGGCGTGAGCGTCGCCGTAGTAGGGACGACATCCGCCGGCCGAATCGCCTCAGAAAGAAACTAGATAGTTGTGTGGCGTTCACCGTACTGCTGTGTATCGTAACGGGTCGTTGTTTTTACTTAGATTTTGAGTCTACTCGTTATTTACTAATTAAGATTTTTGATATTATAAACGAATTGTTCATATTTTATGCCCGAAGTTAACACAAGTAACTGTCTTGATCCTTGACTACTAGATCAAGAAAATGATTCTAATTTATAATTTTTAACTTTCATTTTTTTCATTTTACCTGATATTTTTACTTCATAAAAACTATAAAATATGATTTTATAAGTTAATTTTGACGAATAATACAACTTAACATTTTTTCGTATTGTAAAGGAGCGATTTTCAGTTGTTGTACAAATGTATTCTTTAGTTACACTCATAATACATTTGAATTCCTTCTTCAAACCATTCTGGTACATTTGTACTGTCTTTTATGGCTTATCATAATTATTATTTATTATCATCTGTTATCTATGTTTTGCAGTTCTACATTCGTTTTTGTATTTAAGTTTCAATTGTAAATTCCTTTCATGTATTTTGTATAGAAATGAAGTTTGTCTGTTAGTTTATGTTTTGATAGTTTCCTTTTCTGAATTACTCAGTGTTGTCCACGTACTAGTTGTTATATAAAAATTGTCGTTCTCCTTATGGTATCTAGTAGTGACATTTTGTCCTCCAACCATTATACATATTTAACTTACTATTTTTTTTTAGATGGCTGTACACCAGATATACTCAGGACATATTGAAACATGAATTACCATTTCTACCACATGGGAAAGTTTCAACATCCTACGTTGAAAATGGACTGGACGATCCTGATAATAATAATAGTTTTATGCATAGTACGAGTAATGGATATTGAATATAATTGATAGTCAATTAATAGTAGTGTAACAAAAAGTTAGTGTCATGAAATCCAGACCATTAGATTAAGTATATGATTCTTATTTAACATTACCAACTTCAATATATATCATATAAGCTGATACTTCATAAACACTATAAAACATGTTTTTATATGATAATTTTGACTCATATTTTAAATTCATATTTTTAACTGCTTATAAAACAGTGAATTCTCAAGTTAGTGTCATGAAAGTCAGACCATTAGATTAAGAAAATTATTCTAATTTACCTTAATTAACTAGCATACATTTCATTTAAGCTGATACTTCAATAACGCTATAAAACATGATTTTATATGATAATTTTGACGAATATTAAAAATTCATTTTTTTAACTGTTTATAAAATAAACAATTCTCAAGTTAATCTCTTGAAACCTGGACCACTTTATTAAGAAAATGATTCTAATTTACCATTATTAACTTCTATAGATATTATGTAAGCTAATTCTTCATAAACACTAAAAAACATGCTTTTTTATGATAATTTTGACGAATATTAAAAATTCATTTTTTTAACTGTTTATAAAACACACAATTCTCATGTTAATCTCTTGAAACCTGGACCACTTTATTAAGAAAATGATTCTAATTTACCATTAAAAACTAGCATACATTTCATTTAAGCTGATGCTTTATAAACACTATAAAACATGTTTTTATATGATTATTTTGACGAATATTAAAAATTCATTTTTTTAACTGTTTATAAAACACACAATTCTCATGTTAATCTCTTGAAACCTGGACCACTTTTTTAAGAAATTGATTCTAATTTACCATTAAAAACTAGCATACATTTCATTTAAGCTGATACTTCAATAATGCTATAAAACATGATTTTATATTATAATTTTGACGAATATTAAAAATTCATTTTTTTAACTGTTTATAAAATAAACAATTCTCAAGTTAATCTCTTGAAACCTGGACCACTTTATTAAGAAAATGATTCTAATTTACCATTATTAACTTCTATAGATATTATGTAAGCTGATTCTTCATAAACACTAAAAAACATGCTTTTTTATGATAATTTTGACGAATATTAAAAATTCATTTTTTTAACTGCTTATAAAACAGTGAATTCTCAAGTTAGTGTCATGAAAGTCAGACCGTTAGATTAAGAAAATTATTCTAATTTACCATTATTAACTAGCATACATTTCATTTAAGCTGATAATTCAATAACGCTATAAAACATGATTTTATATGATAATTTTGACGAATATTAAAAATTCATTTTTTTAACTGTTTATAAAACACTCAATTCTCAAGTTAATCTCTTGAAACCTGGACCACTATATTAAGAAAATGATTCTAATTTACCATTATTAATTTGCATACATTTCATTTAAGCTGATGCTTCATAAACACTATAAGACATGTTTTAATATGATTATTTTGACTCGTATTTTATATTCATATTTTTAACTGCCTATAAAATACTAAATTCTCAAGTTATTCTTTAACAATTATACATTATTAACTTACTACAATTTTTCAGATTGACGTATGTCAGATCACTCAAGGCATGCAGAAACATGAATTCACATTTCTACCACTTAAGAAAGTATCAACATCCTATGCTGAAAATGGACTAGAAGATACTGCTAATAATATTGGGTTTATGTAATGTGCGTGTAAGGGTTATTGAATATAATTGATAGTAAATTAATGGCAGTGAAACAATTGAGATTCGTTAATAATCTGAATAAAATTTTAGTTAACACCTTTGACTTGTAATTTTCATTCATAAGAGTTACCATTATTAACTTGCATACATTTCATTTGAGCTGATGCTTCATAAACACTATAAGACATGTTTTTATATGATTATTTTGACTCGAATTTTAAATTCATATTATTATCTGCTTATAAAACACACAATTCTCAAGTTAATCTCTTGAAACCTGGACCACTATATTAAGAAAATGATTCTAATTTACTATTATTACCTTCTATAGATATTATGTATGCTGAATCTTCATAAACACTATAAAACATTATTTTATATA